>NC_060069.1:114144862-114445814 GCF_922984935.1 Meles meles | reverse complement strand
ACAGACCAGCCTAACGGCCTAAAAGCATGGGTATAACGGGGGCCAGGGCAGGGGTAAAGTCGGGGTGCGCAGGAGCCCCTCTCGATCCCGGGCCCCTCCCGGGCCCGCTGCCGCTGCAGAGTGCCACATCAGCGCCCGCGCTGCACTTCCAGGTTCCTTTCGAGGATGGAGCGAGCTAGCCCGGCGGGCGGGGGCGGGCCGAAATCCTCGAGAGTGGCGGGCTGGCTGACCAATAGGAGGCCAGCGAGGAGTCGCGGTCACCAATGAGCTGGAGATTCGGATAGTGGGCCCGCCGAGGTTCGTGCCCCGCGGGGGAACCAGATGAAGCACATCTGGACAGCTGCGCTGGGGAACTGTGCGGCCCCTTCGCGGGCCAGACGTCAGCCGGGCACGTCCCCCACGTTCTCTCCTGCTAACCACTTATTATTATTCATATTCCCAAAGAAGCAGCCGAGGATCCAAGCTTAAACTTTTCTCCTCCGCTAACTGAGACGGGGCCAGATCCCATCCAGCACACAGTTTAATTTTCATGGGGCTCTGGGATCAAAAGAACAGAAACAGCAACAACCAAAGCCCAGCCGCTGTCTGATTTAAAACTGGCAAAGTGAGAAAAGTAGTGTTGAGTAAACAGACCAAGTTGGGTAAGTTCTGGAGACGTGCTGGATATCTTATTTCTCCCGCTGTGACCTCTCTCTCCTGCGTCTTTTTGCTGTTCTCATTATCTAGTCTTCATCAGGGAGATGAGAAGATCGCTTGCCGCCACAAACTGCACAGACCCCAGCTTCCTTTCCTTCTGCTTTGTTAACAATTTTATTTCATTTTTTTGGTTACGTGTGTGTTATTTTAAAAAATTTCCTGGGAACAGAAATTTAACTGGCATCCCGTTGTAAGCCTCTCCAAATCTCAAAGTGGAAACTACTGAAAAATTTATTTGCCTATTTTTTTCTGTGGGAACAGGATATATATTTGTAAAGCTGAAATCTTTATCCACCCCCACCTTCCCTGTTTGGATACAAGATTAAGAAAGTTACCAGACTTATTCTGAATTAACAAAACTTTTGCTTCTGTTAATAGGATGTTTAATATTAACTTACATTCTGAATTCTATAGGTAACTGCTGTTTCACATACATGTGAATATGGTTGTAATGAAATACATCTTTTCTAGGTTCTCTTATCCATAGTAGGGGGCCAAAATCCTTTACGATTGGTCAAAAGCTCATTAAATATGCGACAGACAATTGTGTGTGTCGATAACCTTATAATTGTATGTAAATCCCTTAATTCTATCAAAGTAATATTTAGAGTGATAATTAGATGTGTATACTTGGGAGTAATTGTGACACATATTTCAGAATTTAGAAAGGGAAATGATGGCAAATGTTGAGCTAGGTGAATGGCCTGAGGTCCATTCCATTCAAAATATCTATAATTTGTTTAAACAATGTTTTGGATTTGAGACTTTGTCATATATTATTTATTGTCATGGCAGATCTAACCAGAACTGATGTGTAATTTCTGGTTCAGAAAGCAATGGGTGGAGATTTAGTGCCATAATTGCCAAGTTTCAGGGTGTTTTTGAATCAGAACGGTGGTGCAAACAGTGGATGGAACAGTTGACGTGGTTTTCAGGGATGCAGGGTTAGAAGGAACAGAGTTGCAGAGAAACAATAGAAAGAGCCTGCTGGCTTGGTTCAACTCACAATCCCTCTGTTTGAACCTTGGGTACGTTATTCAGACTATCTGTGCCTCAGTTTCCTCCTCTGTAATGTGGAGATATTAATACCTACTTATCTCATGGGTTGTGTCAAGGACTAAGTGAGTTAATATAGGCTAAACAGTAGTTCTGGCACATTGTAAGTCTTTTCTGTACTCTCCTTTCCTTCCTTCCCGGCTTCCTCAGCTTCATGTCAGGTTCTCAGCTACCATTCTGACCCCCCAGATTAGCAACTAGCATTTACTGAGTGCTGACTTCTTATTAATAATGCACTATATAAGGCTGTAAAGGAGAGAGAGTCTTGAGAAGAGAGTAGAATTTATCAGGTGCCAGAGAGAGAGCTAGAAGATTCTGGGAGTGCAAAGAATGGAAAGACGACTTCTTGTTGTAGGATGGATTCATAAAAGTTTGGTTTTCTGGGAAAGGATTTTGCCAAAAGGTTTGGTTGAGAGTAAAGGGTTCATGGAACAGCAGGTGGCAGGCACTCTAGGAGAAAGGGGAAACATGGTCAAAGAACCAAGGCTGGAAAATATGGGTCTATCCTTGGGGACAATGGGTTGTGATGCAGGATAATATGTGAAAGGTGCATGGGTGGAAGCATTGGACAGGTGGGAGAAGCAGGAGAGGACAGTGGGGAAGGGGAGGCCTGGGACATAGATGGGTGGGGTAAGCTGAAATGGCAGCAGTTATATGGTGGAGGTGTTTATGGAACAATCTCTTTCTGGGGTCCTGTCCATCATATGCTCCTTGTCCATTCCACTACTTCTGTGACCTCTCTTCAGGGCCAGCAGGCTGTGTGGTTAGGACTGAGCAATGAGCTGGGCCATTCCTTTTAGACTCCATGGTGTCTGTCTGGTATTCTGGGCTATTATTCCTGACACTTTTTAGAGATAGGCCTTGCCCTAAAGTCTTTGATATGGATGTGATTGTTCCAACTCTCCCATTCTCCCATACACACTGTATCTGCAGAGCAGCTCTTTCTCCCTCTGCTGAGAGAATCATCTCTTCATGCGTTAATACTTGTAAATTTGTAGTTCACAGTTATGGAAGTAGGTAAGACCTGTCAGGTAAACCTACATGCATCAGGTTGGTGCTCTCCTGCTTTCTCTTCCTTGAGGGCATTGTGCTGGGGCAGAGAGAACCTGAGTTCTGGCCCTGGTGCTGCTGCTGACCACCTGTATGACCTCGGGCAAGACCTGGAGCCATTATACCCTTCTTTGTGCTGTCATTTGTAAAACTATCCCTAAGGTTCCAGCTCTCTTGGATGATCTTTTTTCTTCTCTCCTCATTTCTGGGACAGTCTGTTGCTTGCAGATAGCTCTTTAAGACGTCTGTGGCTAACATTTCTTGGCCACTTAGTACATGGCAAATGTTATTCTGAGGGCTTAATGTAATTTAGCTCATGTAATCCTCTTACCTGTTGACTGAGGGGACAGACACACAGACATCTTAAGAGACTTACCCAAGGTCACACAGTGAAGAAATGGCAGGTACACAGCCAGTCTAACTCTAGAGCCAAAGCCTTAAACACTAGGCTACACTCTACTCTTGCTTGTTATGATGATAGTCAAGAAGTCCATGGAAGTAGGATCATGGGAAGGGAAGGGCACATTTGAAGAATTGAGCTGGTAAAATTTCCCTGGAGGGTCCAGAATATCAACATGAATCATGTCTATGGGATGTGCTGTGTTTGGAGACAGAAGACATTTTGCTCATTCATTAGATGGGGCACATTGCAGGCTAGCACTCTGTCTTTTCATCTTGTTTGAACAAAACCCACCTTAATACCCAGATGTATAGTAGATATTCAGTAAATATCAGCCAAATGAATATCCTTTTTGAAAACAAAATGTTTAAGAGTCAGAAGCAATGGTTTCGCCTTTATTTACCTGGTTTCTTCTCATTTTACTACTCTCCTCAGAGGGTGCCTTTGTTACCGGTTTGGTCTATATCCTTTCAGTCCTTCTTTAAGGGTCTACTCACAGGTATAGATCTAAACATAATTTGAAAATAAAAATGGGACCACAATTTTTTTAATAGAAATATAATTCACATACAGTGTTACGTTAATTTCAGGTGTAAAATAATTTAACAATTCTATACATTAGTCAGTGCTAATCACAATAATTGTACTCTTAGTTCTCTTTATCTACTTCACCCCTCCCCCATCCACGTCCATTCAGGCAACCACCAATTTGTTTTCTGTATTTAAGAGTCTATTCTTTTGTTTGACTCCTTATATTTTGTTCATTTGTTTTGTTTCTTAAGTTCTACATATGAGTGAAATGACATAGTATTTGTAACAATATTGGTTTCTCCAATCCATGAGCATGGCATAGTTTCCCACTTGTTTGTGTCTTCTTCAATTTCTTTCAGCAGTATTTGATATTTTGCAGTACAGATGTTTCACCTCTTTGGTTAAGTTTATTCCTAGGTATTTTATTCTTTTTAATGCAATTATAAGTAGAATTGTTTTCTTAATTTCTCTTTCTGCTGCTTCATTATTAGTATATAGAAACGCAACAGGTTTCTGTATATTAATTTTGTATCCTGCAATTTTACTGATTTTTTTAATAAATTCTAGTAGTTTTTTGGTGGAGTCTTTAGGGTTTTCTATATAGAGTATCATGTCATCTATAAATAGTGAAATTTTAATTCTTCCTTACCAATTTGGGTGCCTTTTATTTCTTTTCCTTGTCTGATTGCTGTGGCTGGGGCTTCTGGTACTATGTTGAATAAAAGTACCAAGAGTGGGGTGCTTGGGTGGCTGAATTGTTAAGCATCTGCCTTTGGCTCAGGTCATGATCCCGGGGTCCTGGGTTAAAGCCTCACATCAGGCTTCCTGCTCAGGGGGAAGCCTGCTTCTTCCTTTCCCATTCCCCATGCTTGTGTTCCCTTACTCACTGTCTCTCTCTCTGTCAAATAGATAAATAAAATCTTTAAAAAATACGAGGAGTGGAAAACCTTATTTTATTCATGAAAATGGTGGAAAAGCTCCGTTTTTCATCATTGAATATATTGTGGTTTAGAACCACAACATATTTATTAAAAAAAAAATAGAGAAACTGAAATGTTTTAAGGCTTGTGGGAAAATGGGGCAGGTGTCAGTTAAATATTCTACTTCTATTTCTTGGGCTTCAAAGTTTAGTCTCTTATTCCTGGAGATGCTATGATTTTGGAATAAGAACTTCTCATGATGAAGATTGATGCAGGATTATTTTAGGTGTCCCATTATACCTAGCCTGGATTTGACATCTTTTTTGTACTTCATTTTTTAAGTCTTTTATATTCTTTAAGTCTTGTATCAACTCTAAACTAGTATTTGAAAAATATTTTAATTTGCTTTGTACTTCATTATGTTAATGGAGACAGTCTTCTCAGTATAGCACTCTGACTGAGCACATAGACTTTGGAGTCAGACTGTGAGGATTTCAATCCCAGATCTGCTTCTTACTAGTGCACCTTGAATAAGTCAGTTTCTCTAGGAGGATTTATTATGTTGCATTTATTATTATAAAGTGGGAGATAAATAAATAAAGCAATTCATTGTTTATTTTGGTAAAAAAGCATAAAATTGGCCATTTTAACCATTTTAAAAAAATGTGTAGTTCAATGGCATTAAATACCTTCACATTGTTGTGCAGAATCACATCTATCTCCAGAACTTTCTTACCAAAATGAAACTTCATAGTCATTAAACAATGACTGTTACCTTCCCTGACTGGCAACCACCATTGTACTGTCTTTAGGAATTTGATTACCCTATGTACCTCATATAAATGTAATTATACAATGTTTGTCCTTTGATGAATGGCTTATTTCACTTAGCATAATGTCTTCAAGGTTCATCCATGTTATAGAAGGTATTTTTAAGGTTGAATAATATTCCATTGTATGTGTATATCACATTTTGTTTATCCATTCATTGGTTGAAAGACATTTGGGTTGTTTCCATCTGTGATGGCAAATTTTTTGCATCAGCTTGGTTAGGCCACACTAACCAAATAAGGCAAAGCTTATTCTAGATGTTTCTGCGAAGGTATTTTTTTAGATGAGATTAACATCTAGATTAGTAGACTTGAGTAAAGTAGATAGGTCTCCATTATGTGGATGGGGCTAGTCTAATCAACTGAAGGCCCTCATAGAAAAAGACTGACCTCCTTTTGACAACAGAGAGTTTTGTCGGCACACAGCCTTTGGACTTAAACGGCATCATCATCTCTTCCTTGAGTTTCTAGCCTGCTGGCTTATCCTGAAGATTTTAGACTTGCCAGCCTCCGTAATCATGGTAGCCAATTCCTAAAATAAGTCCCTCTCTCTATATCATATAGCTATAGATTTAGCTATATAGAGAGAGTAGATATAGACATGTAGTTGTGTAGATATAGACAGATATCCTATTGATTCTATTTCTTTGAAGACCCTTAACCAATGTGCCATCTTTTAATTATTATAAATAGTGCTGCTCTGAACATCAGTGTACAATTATCTGTTGGAATTCCTGCTTTCAGTTCTTTTGGGTATAAACCTAGAAGTGGAATTGTAAGATAAAAAAAGTAATTCTTATAGGAATAAAAAAAAATGCTCAGTGCCAAACAAAGTAAAATTCACAATGTCTGGCACCCTAAAATAGTGAAGCAGTTGTGTTTAAAATGGGAATAAATACACTCTGACTGTCCTGGAGGTGTACTTATATGCACATATTTGTACTATTAAAAAGTCAAACATTTGAGGTCTTCACTATGGTTAACATTTTGTATGTAATAAGCCAGAGTTTGCCAAACCATGGTCTGTGTTGATTTTACCTTGGCTTCTGAGATAGAAGTTCTTCTTCAATGACTATTACTGTTTTTTAAGATTCTTTTTCTGTGCTTGATAACACCAGCCTCCACATTGGATTATGGTGAGGTGAACTCAGCTAAGAGTAATACTGGCCAAATGCATCATGCATCCTAAGTGCTGGAGCTACGAATAGAGGGTAATGGGTGGGGGATGAGATGAAGGTAATTTGTTGAGGCTAATGGATGACTCAGAATTGAAGGCCTCTTGGAGAGAAGCAAGGGCCAAAGCAGGGCTGCCAAAATCTGCTGATAGGTCTAAGGGGTTTGACTAAGCCAGAGTCTAGAACCAGAAGCCTTTGAAACCCAACAGAGGCACATGGGGAGTGAATTCACAAAGTCCAGTTGGAACTGTGACTGAAGTTGAAAGGGCAGGGCTTGATTTCATTACTAAAGATAGGAGGCTGGATCAGAGAAGGATGCCCTGGGGTCAGGCATGGGCTTAAAGCTCTAGAGGTTCATACCTTAGGTGGGGGCTTTGAGCCTGGGCTGTCTCTTCTCCCTCTGAGAACTGGATATTTTCTCTGTTTCTCTGCTCCACTGCTTCCTTGAAGTCCAGTCTGACACCCCATCTGGATATCTCTGCATAGATGCTTTGCTGCTAGAACAAATTTTCCTTTTAAAAAAAATTTGGACATGTATTGCATGGAGCACTGAGTGTGATGCATAAACAATGAATCTTAGAACACTGAAAAAATAAAATAAAGTTAAAAAAAAGACAAAGAAATGGTGAACAAAAAAATTTTTGAGTGTAGTTGACATGCAATGTTACATTAGTTTCAGGTGTACAACTTAGTGACTTGATAAATTTATAGAATAAAACGGGTTTTTTTCAGTTTGGCTGGTGCTGAGCACCTTATCATTCCTTCCCACTTTATCTATGCAGATATATTGTTGCTTCATACAACTTACACATATCTCAGATGCTGAAAACTCTGTTTTTCAGTTTGTTGTAACCCAGATCATTTATTGGGAAAGCTCCTACTTAAGATGACAACAGGATATTATTACTATCATGTGGTAAAGGTCTTACTTTCTTTGGAGGATAGGGACTAAAAGCTCAGTCTTTGGGAAAACTGGAAGTCAGTTTGCCTTTTAAGTGAGAGGTACCAACATCACTTTTTCATCTAGAAGGAAGCTTTCAGTCAGAAGTCTTAGAGAACTTTAATTTTAGCGATGACCATACTAATGATTGGGATGTAGGGATGGATGATGGTCAGTATTCCCAAGTCACTGTGATGGTTCTCATAGCAGAAATGATTCATTTGCAATATTTAACAATAATAACAGCAGTAAGAACAGCCACACTAGATGATAGATGAAGTCCATTTTCCACTTTAATTTCCACCAAATCAGCATTGTTTGAAGGAGATTCTGTTCCTCTCATGTTTTCCATTGAGAAAGAGAGAGAGATTCAGAAAAGATGAAGAGATCATGGGTGAGAGCCTTCTTCCTCTATCTGATGAGCTCAGACTCTACAGAACCTTCTGTACTCCTGTATATATGAGAGACCATTAGTCTGCCAGGAAGATGCAATTCAGGACAAAGACTATGGTTCCTGGAGATAAATGTGTAAAAAGCTTGATAATATCTAATTATTGTCTTATTAATTGGGTTAAGTGTTGTTGGTTTTGCTTTTGGCATTATTTAAAATTATTTATGTTTCATGGCGGTAATGAGTAAGAAAGGGTGGGGTGAGTGGATGAAACTGGTTCTGCACCCTGATAGGTGGTGACATTCTGTTTGTTTCTTGGATGGGAGTTGAGTTTTTCAGAAGAGAATAAACACACAAAAAGCATAGTCAGACCTATAAATACAGAGAACAAACTGATGGTTCCCTATTGGGTGGGGAGAGGGTAAGAGAGTGGGCAAAATGAGTGAAAGGGAGTGTGATACAGGGTTCCAGTTATGGAATGAATAAATCATGGGACTAAAAGGCACAGTGCTGGGAATATAGTCAATGGTATTGTAATTATATTGTATGGTGACAGATGGTGGCTACACTTGTGGTGAACATAGCATAATGTATAAACTGTGTTGTACAGTGGGAGCTGATATAGCATTGTGTGTTAACTACATTCAAATAAAAATAATTTAAAATAAGATTGGGCTATCACTGAAAAAGCATCCTCTACTACATTCAGATAGCACAGTCCTACATTTTATGAAAAAACAGCTTTGACTCTTACGGAGCCCATTTATGCTTCTGAATTTTCCTTTTGGTACATTATCGATCACTGCTTGTGCTGAATCATAAAGCATATTTCCAGATTTGGAAATGGACTATTGTTAATGAGGAACTTGTTAAGGCCTAAAAAAGTAAATTTTCAGGAAAGGCTGTGGGCTCAAAGGGTATCTTCTTTCCTCATTGTTTGGCACATCATCACTTTACTTTTCCATGTTTCAGTTAACAAATAATGTTTAGAAATACCCTTTCCTCCACTATCCCCAAACCAAAGTTTGTCTTTTTGTCTTTTTCCTGTGGGTATAATTTGAGAAGGAATTCATTAAGGGCAGTTCTGAGTCCATATTGACTAAAAAAGCAGGAATAAAAGTGAACTTAAGACTAGTTAAGAAGCAGAAAGAGAAAAAAAGGGATGACTGAACCAGTCATCTCAAAACTTTTGTTGAAAGTTTTCTTGAAGACTTACTCCCTTAGCCATAAAGTTGAGTCTTACATTTTTTTGTGGTCAGTTCTTATGAAATTGAACCATTACTAAGCCGATGACGAAAGAGGACTCTTCCAACTTGATAAAGTAATCTTTTCTCTAAACAAAAGTATAGGAAATTTTCTACCAGCAAGCACTCAGATTTCTTACTGAGTCCACTCCTGCAAGATTTATCTTTCCAGATCAATCCAGTTGGAATGGAATAACACTTCGTGAGACTTTGAGCTTTCTAGAACACTCCACCCAGAAGGAATGATGCTCGAGAGCATGTAATTCAGCCACAGTTTCTCTCAGGTCTCTTTCCAGCACTCAGAGGACAAGTTCTTTTCCTGCAGTGCCCACTTTGTGACAGGGTTCCAGTTTTAGAGGGGCCCCAATCTTGTTTTAATGCTCTGCTGTCACTATCTTGAGATTTTCAACAATTTATAAACAAGGGACTCCACATTTTCTTTTTGCTCTGGGCCCTGCAAACCATATAGCTGGTTTTCTCTCTCAGCTTTCAGGGTCACTCAGGTGTAACAAAGGTGAGAAAATAAAATCAGAGGCCTGTTTCATCACTTTCTTCCAAGTTTATGTATCCAGATGAGCACCTAATGAAACTGTTTTTTCTTTCATAAAAACAAATTCTCTTGTTTTTATTGATTGAATGTTCGATCTCCCTTAATAGGAGGTCTTCAGAGGATCTTCTGCATTTCTGGAACAATTTCTGTACTAATTTAGAGACTGGAGTTAAAAGGGTGAGTCAGGTGTTGGCAACATGTGGTTACTTCCATCCTTTGAAAAATACTTCTTTCTAAATCTCCTTGTTTTACTTTGTTTTATGGGCTCTTGATAGCACAAATTGAATTTCACAGGTACATTCTACACACACTCTAGTGGTTCTTATTTTTAAAGCAAGAACCAAGAAATATTCTTTTTGGTTGGTGAGTCCAAACTCTAAAACTAGCAGCATGATTGTGAATATTCATTCCTGGTTTTTTTCTTAGTCTTCATAGATGCCCTTGGGTAGGGGTGGGTGTGAGCTAGTTGGTGGATTGGCCCATGTAAGGGAAACAAAGTCATGGGTAGGCCTAATCCCTGTGGGAACCTTCTACATTTGCTGTGTTTATACACTGAACACCTAAGTTGGCTGGTTGAACAATTTTATAGAAATGATTAGTCCAGAGGCAGACTTGGTGACAGTGGGAATAAATGAAAGTAAATACCTTGCAGGTTTTAGAGAAATACTTTGACAGTAAGTCAGTAGTGCCTCCCTGACTGCAAAGGACAGGTGTCTTCTGGTAAGTGAGAACACGCCCAGTAGGTTGACAATCAGACTTACAAGTCTGATGATATTAATTGCAGGGTGTAATGGGCCAGGTTTCTGTAAGTTGGGTGGAGGTGGAGGCCACTAACAGTGTATACAATGTTTAGGGAGAAACATGAGTGGGAGGAGAAAGAGATTTCTCTGGGGCTGTTGCAAGGCTGATGCTGGTGAAATATGCTTTTCTTTCTTGAGTATTAAGCAGCATCTGCCAGGATTGTTAGCTACAAGCCGGCACATCTTTGGTTCTTACAACCCATGAGAGATTTGGATGAGGGTAGTGTGGTAAGTTTAACTGTTGTGTTTTCCTATTAGTTGTCTTTGGTGTGCATGTGGGTGTGTGAAAGTGCATAAAATTGACTGAAAGTTGTCCTATTTCAGCATACTGATTTTTTATTCTGTTGGTAAATTTTCAGCATTAATTAAGAAACAAAGACTCAGTTTTAACTACTCCTTTCTTCTCCAATTCTAAGATGTTTGCTATACTGAGACTAAGTGTGGTGAAGGATTAGGAAGGGAGAATTGATCTGAAACAGTCAAAGGTTGGTTCACCATTTCAAGAGTAACCTTTACTATGTAAAGAATAAGAACTTTTGAGTTATATAGATCTAGTTTGAATCCCGACTTTTACTGTGTATTTGGGATATTGTGAAAATAACTTACCTCTCTGAACTTCAGTTTCCTGATTTGTAAAATAGGGGTAGTAATACCTTTTTCCCAGTGTGGCAAGGAGTTAATGAAATAAAGTTAGCCAAGAGCCTTGTGTTGTACTTGTCACACATTAACAACTCAGTAGAAACTGGTACCTTTAGTGTTATCAACACCTCCTCTAGTCACCTTCTCTAGCATTGGAGTCTTGGCTTACCATTCACAACTCCTGTACTCATGATTGTTTTCTCAGCCAAGTTACTGTGGGCTATGGCTAATTGAGACAAAGCTAAGCCTAGTCCAATTCTAATGGTTCCATGGACATTTCACTTCATTTTATGTTAGGATCTAGCATTGTAGTTACATAGGTAGAGTAGATGTGGGGAGATCTGTGTCTTACATGCTGATTTCTGCTTGATTTGTGACATTTCCCCTCTCTGGGATATTCAGGAATCTGGCAGCCAAAGCACAAGTCCTGCTATCCACTCTTTCAGTCCACCAATTCATCCATCCACTCATCCATCCATCCATCCATCCATCCATCCATTCACTCATTCATCTATTTATGCCTCTGTTCATCTATCCAACACTTACATACTGAACCACTTACTATATGCCAGGAACAGTTCTAAACAGCAAAGTAAAATAGAAAAGAATCTTAACATTCATGAAGCTTTTCTTCTAATTGCAATAAACAAAATAAGTCAGTAAGTTATGTAGTATGTTAGAAGAGGTTGTATTATAGGGAAAATAAAGGAGGAAAAGGGGATGGGGAAGTTGTAAGTAGAGTGATCAGGGAATGCCTCATTGAGAGGCTCTTTGAACAAAGGCTTAGATGAGATGAGGGGGTAGAGTATTTCAAGTAAGAGGAATAGCAAATACAAAGACCTGAAGGTAGAGGAGAGCCTGGTGTGTTCAAGAAGAAGCAGGGAGACCAGGGTGGCTGATAGGGAGTAGATGAGAGGAGAGGGGCCTGGAGAAGTGTTGGGGACTAAATCATATGGAACAATGTAGGCCATTGTGAGGAGTTGTGCATGACTTGCATCTCAACAGGATAACACTGACTTCTGTGTTAAGAATAGTCTGAAAGGAGCAAAGGTGGAAGCAGAATCCAGTTCGGAGACTATTTTAATAACCCCGGCCTGTGCCAGAGTGGCCTCAGGGGAGGTGGTGAGAAGAGGTCAGATCCTGAGCATATTTTGGATATAGAGCTACAGGATTTTCCAACAGATTGGATGTGGGAAATGAGAGAAAGAGAGGAGTCAAGGATACTGTAAAGTTTTTGGTGACCCTGGGAGAATGTAGTTGTCATTGAGTGGAGGAAAACCGTGAGTAGGCAGATCTGGTTGGGGTGTCAAGAGATCTGCTTTGGATACTTTTGAGTTTGAGATGTATGTTGGACAGCCAAGTAGGCTAGTGGACATAAGGAGTCTAGGGTTCTGGGGAGAAGTCTAGGCTGTGAATAAAAATCGGAGTGTTGTGGGCATGTGGCATACTGTTGAATGTGAAAAGGGATGAGATTCCGCAGTACTGAGGAGATAGAGCAGAACACTAAAAACTGAGCCCTAGGACATTCTAATTCTAAGAAGTTAGGGATTAGGAGAAAACAGAAAGGAAGGAGGGACTAGTGAAGAGGAAAAATAACAGGAAGAATATATTCCAAGGAGCAGGCAGTGATCAGCTTTATGAAATTCTGCTAGTGGCTCAAGTAAGCTGAGACAGAATTGGCCATTGAATTTAGCAATATGGAGGTCTTTGGTGACCTTGACAAGAAAGCTAGAATCATGCAGGACTGTTAAAAAAGAGACAGAATGAGGTGGGGAACTGTGAAGTTAGAGGTCATTCAATTGTAGGCAAACTTTTCTCAATCCCAATCCAGAAATTGCAAGCCCCTCAACTTCCCATTTTCCTCATTCCTATGTTCCCAATCTTTGTAAGCAATCTTAAATTCTTTTGAAATGGGCTGGCAAACAAACACCAAGGGATACTCCCCCAGGTGGGTTCTCTTCAGCTTCTGTTGGGGTACCATTATACCAACAGAGCCTGTTATTACCTCCTTCACATCTGGTGATAGAGATGTGGCTGCATCCTGAGCTGGGGTGCTCTCAGAACAGCTGTGCACATTGCCTTCACATGAAACTTAGGCCCTTCTAGGAGGATGCACTGGGGGTATGATCATGAGGAGCTGGTTGATGCTTGTTCTTATCTCCTATTGGTGATGCCCAAGCAATAACTATGTTTTAGCACTTGTCTTATTATAGGTATAGAGCAGGGAAAATAGAGCTTTTGAAATTAGGATAAACTAGAGGGATTTCAGAGAAAGGAAATGAGCAGAATGGAGCAACATGGTAGTGAAAGAGGAAAAAACTGGCACTCACAAAGAAGCTTCTCCAGCTGTGACTGTGGTTCTTTAGGGCTTTGATCATACCAATAGGCCTGCAGAAGCTGAAAGTGACTGTGGAATGTGGCAGTTATTTCTGGGAGGCTCTTTCCTGGGCCAAGGCCAGAGGGTGACTCGGCTGGCTGGGACATAGTTGGTTTCTGTGAAGGTACAAAGAGAGTTCCCCTGCAGCATACTAGACACAATCTCCAGTGAGTAGGAGTGCTTGCTGACTCCTCCACTCCCTCCTGTTGATTCAAGGAGTCCTCACCAGCTTTGGGTCATGAAAACAAAAATTGTTTGGAAGCACAGAATATGACTTTTGGCTTTTCTTTTGGGGCTGTGTTAAGATGCTCATTAGATGCCAGATACAGAATAAATTCTCCCTTTTTGCTGAGTTCTGGAAAGTGATACTGTTCATTTCATTGTTCATGTGACTTTATACGTTGGGCATCTACCTGCAGTGCCTTTTTTGGAAAATAACATTTATTTTTCAGAAGAGTTTTGC
This sequence comes from Meles meles, assembly GCF_922984935.1. Classification (NCBI taxonomy): domain Eukaryota; kingdom Metazoa; phylum Chordata; class Mammalia; order Carnivora; family Mustelidae; genus Meles; species Meles meles. The sequence continues at coordinate 114,431,752 of NC_060069.1, read as the reverse complement.
ATTCACAGCAAGATTCAGCAGAAGTATAGAATTCCCATATATCCCGTATCTCTGCAAGTATACAGCTTTCCCCACAATCTGTATCTCTCAGTGAAGAGATACATTTTGATGAACCTTTATTGACTCATTAATATCACTCAAAGTTAGACTATGTTATGGTTTACTTTTAGTATTGCACATTCTATGGGTTGACAAATGTATAATGGCACATATCCCCCATTATAGTATCATATAGAATAGTTTCAATGCCTTAAAAATCCTTAGTGTTTTGCCCATTCATCTCTCTCCTTCCTAACCCCTGGCAACTACTGATCTTTCTACTGTCTCCATGGTTATTGCCTTTCCTAGAATGCCATGTAATTGGAATCATGTAGTATTGTAGCATTTTCAGATTGGTTTCTTTCACTTAGTCATATGCATTTAAGTTTATTCCATGTCTTTTTGTAGCTTGATAGTTCATTTCCTTTTACCACTGAAAAATATCCCATTTTATGGATGTATTACATTTTATTTATCCATTTATCTACTTAAGGACATCTTGGTTGCTTCCAAGTTTTGGCAGTTGTAAATAAAGCTGGTAAGAACATCCATATGCAGGTATTTGTGTGCATATACACTTTCAACTATGGCTAAATATCAAAGTTTGATCGCTGGAGCATATGGTAAGAATATGAGTAGTTTTGTGAGAAGCTGCCTGTCTTCCAAAGTTGCGATATTGCATTCCCATCAACAAGCAATGAGAGTTCCTGTTGCTCCACATTGTCACCAACATTTGGTACTGTCAGTGTTATGGATTTTAGCCATTTTAATATGTGTGTAGTAGTATCTCACTGTTTTTAAATTTATAATTCCCTGACGACATACTTACTGAGCATCTTCTCACATGCTTATTTGCAATCTGCATGTCTTCCTTGGTGAGGTGTCTTTTCAGGTCTTTAGCCCACTTTTTAATTGGGCCAATTTGTTGTTTTCTTTTCCTTTCTGTTGAGATATAATATATAGCATTGAATTAATTTTAGGTATACAAGATAATGATTTGGTATGTGTATATATAACATAATGATCACTAGTTAACATCCATCACCACACACACTTACAATTTTTTGTGTGCGTGATGAGAACTTTTAAGATCTACTTTCTTAGCAACTTTCAAATATTCAATACAGTATTACTAATTATAGTAACCGTGTTGAGCATTTTACCCCCAGGACTTGTTTATCTCATAACTGGAAATTTATACCTTTTGTCTACTTCTACCCATTTTATCACCATTTCTTCCCCCACCTCTGGCAAACACTACTCTGTTCTCTATATCTACAGGTTTTGTTGTTTTTATTTTTTTTATTTTTAGATTCCACATATAAGTGAGATCATACACTCCCTATCTTTCTCTGTCTGTCTTATTTTGCTTAGCATAATGCTCTCAAGGTCCATTCGTGTTGTCCCAAGTGGCAGGATTTCTTTCTTTTATATGTGTGTGTGTATATATATATATATGTATATATATATACATACACTACATTTTCCTTATCCATTCATCTGTTGTTGGACAATTAGGTTGTTTCCAACCTGGCTTATTTTGCTTAGCATAATGCTCTCAAGGTCCATCCGTGTTGTCCCAAGTGGCAGGATTTCTTTCTTTTATATGTGTGTGTGTATATATATATATATATATATATATATATATATATACACTACATTTTCCTTATCCATTCATCTGTTGTTGGACAATTAGGTTGTTTCCACATCGTGGCTTGTAAATAATGCTGCAATAAACATGGAGATGCAGATATCTTTTTGAGGTAGTGATTTTTTTTTTTCTTTAGGTAAATGTCAAGTAGTAAAATTGTTGCATCATATGGTATTTCCATTTTCAGTTTCTTGAGGAACCTTCATATTGTTTTTCATAGTGGCTGTACCAGTTTCCATTACCACCAACAGTGTTCTTTACTCTACATCCTTCACAGTACTTGTTATTTTTCCTTTTTGACAATAGCCATTCTAACAGGTGTGAGGTGGTATCTCACTGTGGTTTTGATTTGCACTTCCCTGATGATTAGGGGTGTTAAACATCTTTTTGCACACCCATTGACCATTTGTATGTCTTTCTTGGAAAAATGTTTATTCAATTTCTCTGTCCATTTTTAAATTTGATTTTTAATTTTTTTCATTATTGCGTTGTATGAGTTCTTTATATATTTTGGATATGATTTGACAATATTTTCTCCCATTCTATAGGTTGCCTTTTCATTCTGCTGATGGTTTCCTTTGCCTTAGGAAAGCAGTCCCACTTACTTTTGCATTTTAACCTTGTATCTCAAAACTGTGCTACAGTTGCTTATTAGTTCTAGTTTCTTGTCAATTCTTTGGGATTTTCTATACAGATTATCAGGTCGTCTGTGAACAAAGACAGTTTGATTTCTTCCTTCCCAATGTGTACATCTTATTTCCCTTTCTTCTCTTATTGTTTTAGCTAGGACTTCTACTACAATGTTGTCCATTCCTGATTTTAGCAAGAAAACTTCTAGTTTCTCACCATCGAGTATGATGTTAGCTGTAGATTTTTGTAGATATTCTTTATTAAGTTAAAGAAGCTTCCCTTTCACTCCAGTTTGCTGAGAGGTTTTTTTTTCTTTTTAAGAAATTACGTAATTAAGTAATCATGAATGGGATTTTGTCAAATGCTTTTTCTTCATCTATTGGTATGATTATGTGATTTTTCTTTTTTAGCCTATTGTTGTGATTTGTTAATTTAGTTAATTTTTGAATGTTGAACCAACATTCAAAATATTGACAACATTCAAAAACTATGCTGGGATAAGTCTCACTTGGTTGTAATGTATAATTTTTTAATACATTTTTGTGATTTGATTTGCTAATGTTTTGCTGAGGAGTTTTGCTTCTATGTTCATGAGATATATTGGTCTGTAGTTTTGTTTTCCTGTAATGTCTTTGGTTTTAGTGTTAGGGTAACACTGGCCTCATAGAATAAGTTAAGAAGTATTCCCTTTACTTCTGTCTTCTGGAAGTAGAATACAGAATCAATACAATTTTTTCCTTAAATGTTGGTAGAATTCACCAGTGAGCCCATCTGGGCCTCTTCTTTGTCTTTTGGAAGGTCAATTAATTACTTATTCAATTTCTTTAATATACATAGGCATATTTATATTGTCTATGTCTTTTCTTTTGTGAGTTTGGTAAATTGTATCTTTCAAGGAATTGGTCCATTTCATCTAGGTTATCCAACTTGTCAGTATAGAGTTATTTATAGTTTTCCTTTATTATCATTATTATGTTAATGGGATCTATAATGATGTCCCCTCTTTCATTTCTGATGTTAATGTGTGTGTCTTTCTTTCTTTCCTTCCCTCCCCCTTTTCTTTTATCTTAGCCTGGCTAGAGGCCTATCACTTTTATTGATCTTCTCATAGAACTAGCTTTTGGTTTTGCTGTTATTCTCCATTGATTTCCTGTTTTCAATGTCATTAATTTCTGTCCTAGTTCTTATTATTTTTTTCTTTGCTTATTTTGATCTTAATTTGTTCTTCTTCTTCTAGTTTTCTAAGGTAGAAGTTTGGATTATTCATTTTAGATCTTTTCTTCTTTTTTAATATATGCATTCGATGTTATAAATTTCCCACTGAGTACCACTTTTGCTGTATCCCATAAGTTTGGATAAGTTATTTTCCCATTTTCATTTAACCCAAAATATTAAAAAATCTCTTGAGATTTTTTTCTTTTCTCATGTGTTATTGAAAAATGTATTGTTTAATCTCCATGTATTTTGGTATTTTCTAGCTATCTTTCTGTTATTGATTTATAATTAAATTGAACTGTGGTATAAGATGATATGTTGTATGATTTCTCTTCTTTAAACTATGTTAGGGTGTGTTTTATGGCCCAGAATATGATCTACCCTAGTGACTGTTTCATTTGAGCTTGAGAAGAATGTGTATTCTGCTGTCGTTGGATGAAGTAGTTTATTGATGTTAGTTATATCCATTTGATTAATGGTGCTTTTGAGTTCAGTTATATCCCTACTTTCTGCCTGTTGGATCTCTCCATTTCTTCTTTTTTTAAAAGACTTTATTTATTTGAGATAGAGGGAGAGCACAGAAGGAGAGTGAGAGGGAGAAGCAAACTCCCTGCGGAGCAGAGAGCCCCATGTGGGGCTTGATCCCAGCACCTTTGATCCCAGAATCCTGAGATTGTGACTTGAGCCGAAGGCAGGTGTTTAACCAGTTGAGCCATTGAGGTGTCCCAGATCTGTCCGTTTCTGACAGAGAGTGTTAAAGCCTCCAACTAGAATAGTGTTTTCATCTATTTCTCCTTGCAATTCTATTGGTTTTTGCCCTGGGTATTTTGATGCTCTGCTGTCAGACCCATACACAATATGTGTTCTGGGGAATTGGCCCCTTTATGATTATGCAATGCCCCTCCTTATTCTTGACAACTTTCCTTGTTCTGAAGTCTACTCTTCCTGAAATTAATATATCTACTCTTATTCTCTTTTGATTAGTGTTAGCATAATATAACTTTCTCTATCCCTTTAATCTATATGTGTCTTGATATTTAAGGTGGGTTTCTTGTAGATAACATACTGTTTGGTCTTTTTTTTTTTTATCCACTCTGACAATCTTGTTTTTTATTTTTTTTAAGAGTTTATTTATTTATTTGACACAGAGAGAGCAAGTGAGAGAGAGAGAGAGACGGAGAGCAAGCACATGCAGAGGGAACAACAGGCAGGGGAGAAGCAGGGTTCCTGCTGAACAAGGAGCCTGAGGCAGGGCTCCATACCAGAACCATGGGATTATGACCTGAACTGAACAGCCGCTTAACCGACCGAGGCACCCAGGGACCTCCAATCTTGTTTTTTTATTGGTACATTTAGACCATTACTGTTTAATTATTGGTATAGTTTAATACCTACCATATTTGTTACTGTTTTCCATTCATTGTTCTTGCTCTTTGTTCCTATTTTTGTCTTCTGCTCTTTACAGTTTGTGTGTATTTGTGGGATTTTTACCTGCAATGCTTTTTATATTATCTTGTTCCTCCCCGACCCCACCCCCAAGACACACTCACTCCACAGGAACATCCAACTCTGTGCAGCTTGAAGTGAACCATGGTGGGGCTGGACTTCTGGTTCTAGTGTTTCTTCTTATATCCCTTGGAGAAACAAGCCGACACAGCTGCCAACTTGGCTTCAACCCTTTGGACAACAGCAGCTTCTGCCTTCATCATTTCCTGTCCCTAAGTCAATGGGAGCAAGAGTATCTCATCAGGAAGAAAGACCTGTCACTTTTCCTGTCTTGCTCTAGGAAGTGGGGGAGTAAGGGGAAGTAAAAAAGTTGAGATTATCATGTTACTGCCAGGCTGGGACCTGGATGTGACTTTGAAGTGACAAGGTGGGATTCACATCAAGGAGACTTTTTAATTCTTCTTTGGCCCATGGTAGATGATAAGTAAATGAACATTTTTTTTAGCCTTCAAGAAGGAAAATATTTGCTTTCTAGTCATTTCTAATTGTTGAAGAACCCCTTTAGAAGCTGGGAGCAAAATTTAGAGAGTGGAGCTCTATAAATGCCTTGGATACCTTTTAATTTAGTATTTAGTCGAGCTTAAATTCCTCTGGCATATGCTCAGCTCCCCACTGACAGAGTTGAACAGATGGAGTCGAGGTGACATTTGCATCTCTAGTGGAGATTGGGTGTGGTGGGGATTAACTTTAGTTTCCTCTTTTTGGTGTCTGCCCTCCTTGGCAGGGCTTATTTCGATGTCAGATGTTAGCTTCTCCTTGACTCCGGCTGCTGAGGTGCCAGGGTAGCTTCAGCACGTACGCACACACACCCTTGAGGCAATTTACTCTATGTTTGTGCAGCTGGGTCTGGCCTTCTCCTGCCCACTCAGATCCACAGGTGCATGATGCCAGCCAGAGTCATGCTGAGAAGTGGGGCTGGTCTGTCACCTGTTCAGAGTGAAGAGGGCCTCCTCGCCACATTCAGCTCTTGCCTTTCTCCTGTACCCTGGTCCTATTACAGCTCTAGGCCCATTTGCTGTGACTGTGAAGTGTATTTCCAAGCAACTTAGTAGTTTGGGGAGAGATGTTTGTTCTTCCTTATTTGTGGTTTCTGGTTAAGTAAGAGTTCAATAGAAGCCATGCTTTCCTGATACCTTTAATTGTCTTTAGGTATTATTGGAGTTCTCTGATTATGTGCCTTCCCATCTCTACCCAACCCTGAGTTCAGGTTCAAATCTATGCTTGAAAAGATAAGCAAAGAGGGTCAGGAGAATAAATTTGGGGCATGGGGGTACTGAGCTCAGCTTCACTGACAGTCATGCCCTTTTCCTCTTCATCTTCCATCTTTTGAGGGTTTAATGATGGTATACATGAGAAATTCTTTGAGCGTTACTAATTTCCAAGGGCCAATTTTTCCCTGGGCCATACCCTGCTAGGAGGAGAGGTGGTGAGGTGCCAGGCAGTGGTTGTAGGGCTGACTTTGGTCCCTGACCTGCCTCTCTCAATTAGGAAATATGGACTATTGGGAGATGAAGTGTCACTCACCTTGATATGTTTGTTTTTTAGGAGTGTGCCTTTGTTAAGGACCTGGGCCTTATTCTTGTGGGTTATTATTATTAATTTACTTTCAGCGGTGCTGTGTGCTAGCGTCCCACTTTCCACCTGAATTCTCAGAAACACCCACACAAAAAGGCTGGTCTTAGTTTGTACTTATACTTGAGAGCTCATAATCCTGCAAGGCTATTGGGCCAGATTCTGGCTACTATCATATCTATTATCTTCTACCCATTTGCCCTGTCAAAATGAAATACTTTTTAGAAGTCCTAAGTCTCTGAAACTTGCTTATTCACCTCATATAGTCTAACTCAATACTTTCCAACATTTTTCATGGCAGAGTTTACATAGAACTTGAGACCATGTAAATAAGAAGGCTCATTTCTAGGCAATAGGCCAGGGATTGGGGGTAGGTTCTGGCTTCCAGAAGCTTTGGCCTTCCCTTACACTCACCTGGCTGTTCCTAGGACTGAAGGAATTTGCATTTTCCTCTGACACTACTGTATCCACCAGGAGCACACCAGTGTGGTACATCAAAGATTTGAATCTCTGACCTAACACTCACTACAGACCACAATCTCAGGTGCAGCCAAGAGTTCCAAGCTATAAATATCTTTCAAGATATTCCCAGAAGGTGAACACACTTGTCAAGAGTGGTGTGAGTTAGGGAGAATAAAGTTCCTGAGGTTTGGCCTTTGCTCATTGCAGTTTGCCACCATCTATTCTTCTGATGATACCAACACTGCATGTCCCCTGTCTCCTCCAGGTCAGCATGCCTTGGGTCTTTGGCTCTGTGGCCCACATTCTGATGCTTAGCATGCTTCTTCCTAACCACCATATTCCTATTTCATGACTTCCATGTGTCCCTAACCTCCCAGGAGCTAACAATGGGACAAGTCCCAATTTTGCTGGATCTTCTACACAGCTAAAAACAATGCTTCTTATGATATAGTTGAAGCATCACAGGGTGCTCTGCTGATGCCTTCTACTCATATCATTGTGACCCACACCTTGACCACTAGCCTGAGTGCAGTGCAGATATTGCAAGAGTACTTTAGTTCTCTTTTAATTCTTTGGACTGTGTGGTGCCAGGTACTGCTTCTTATACTTAAATAGGGTTATGAGCATGCTCATTGATACATCAATTCCTTTATCAACTTGTTTAACAACCCATTCAATAAATGTTGTCTAATAGGTGTATAAAGGTAAAAGATACGGTTCTTGCTTTCCAGAAGCTCACAGTATTGTGAGGGAGACCCTAGGTATATAATGATGGTTTGCATGAAAAATTCCACATGAGTATCTTATGAACACAGTAAAGTGGGTCCTCCCACTTGGAGAGTGGGTCAGGGAGATTCCTTGGCTGAGATGAGATGATTGATGAGTTTGTTTTTTTTTTTTCACTTCTTTGTTACTTCTTTTTTCCTTGAAATGAGTCATGTAGGATACATGTTAATCAGGTGATAGCGGGGAGGGTTCTAGGTAGCAGGGAAATTATATAGAGCTAGGAGGCAAATGTTAGCAAGCTTGGCATATTTGGGGTACTTAAAGTGCCTCCATTTTGTCTGGCCATAGTAGTGTCCTAATGGACAGCGGCAAATGCGATAAGGATCCCTCTAAAACATTTCTGGAGGAGGAAGGGGAGACTCCCATGTTAACCTGCAATAATCAGATCATACTTTTGAAATGAGTGTCTGTGGGATTCAAAACAATATATAATAAGAGCCCTGGGATGTTTTATCTGGGTGACAGAGAGATTTAGTTAGAAGTCTGGGCCTGACCAGACTTGTTATGTATGGCTTCTGCGAGTGCTGGCAGCACAATTGGGTAAGAGAAATTGCAACTTGAATCTTGGTTCTTTCACTCATGAGGCAATGTGATCTTGGGCAAGTTACATCTCTTCTTCAAACCAGTGTCCCATTTATAAAGATGGTTCTCTCCTACCTCACCAGGGTTGATGTTAGAATTAAATCACATAATTTATTCAAATATGAAAGAACTTAACTTAAGATACCCAAGAAATGTTAGTTTTTCTGTATTTTTTCTCTCCATTTTTTTCTTCTTGTTTCCCATCCCACCTTCCCTTTCTCATGAGTCAACTTTTTATTAAGTAATCTATGTCAAGCATTTTGCAAGAATCTGTGTTATCCATTATGGTAACCACTAGCCACATGTGACTTGATGTGTGGCTAGTCCCAACTGAGATGTGCTATGAGTGTAAAATACAGAAGATAATGACTTAGTACAAAAAAAAAAAAAAGGAATGTGAACTATCTCATCAATTTTTTTTCAATAGATCACATATTAAATGATAACATTTTGGATATATTTGGTTAAATAAAATCAAATATATTCTTAAAATTAATATCACCTGTTTCTTTTTCATCTTATTGTTTAAAAAATGTGACTGCTGGAAATTTAAAATTACATTTGTGGCTTGCATTTTATCTCTGTGGGATACAACTGAGCTGGATGTTGGGGACTCAATGGTGAAAAGAAATACTGATTTTGTGGCACTTGTAGTGTAGTGGAGAAAGGTGGAAAACTACCACCAAGAACAAAAGCAACAAAAGGAAATACAAAAATAAATTTTAAAACAAGTATAAAATTCTGCACTGTAATAAGTTCTGTGAAGAAAAGTTTCTGTGGGAAGGAAAACTGGAGGACCTAATTGAGATGAACTCGTCATGGAGGCCTCTTTGAGGAAGACATGTTTTGCTGGCCTTCAGGAAAACCTTCCCAGGCAGAAGTGGAAATAGAGTTCCAAGCAGGGGAAACAGACTGCCAGTCAATACTTATGAAGTCTACCCAACGCCTGGCCTCTGGAAGCCATCAGGGATGAGCTGTGGGGCTGCCAGGCACGGGAAGATTCCTTGAGTCCTCAGAACTTGTGGCCTGGTGAGGAGACAGAAGAGGCAGGTTCCCGAGAGTGTGCAGGGTTGAAGCCACTGCTGGCTGGCTCTGGTAGTGTCTTTCTTTTCTGGCTGCCTCAGACCATCACAGACCACAACCTTGGCTCTGCAGCTCTCCTGCAGCCCTTCCTTCACCATGGGTAACTCTCACATGTGTACTTTTTGCCCCCTGTTCTCATTGCCCTGTTCTGACTCAGACTCGTCATCTCAGAGACGACTGCCAGCGATAGCCTCTTAACCAGCTTTCTTGCCTCCAGCCTTTTGCTCCCTTTAATATCTTCTGTGATGGCTGGCAAATGAATCTTCCTGAAATATCATTTACACCACTTAATTGCTTTTCTTCAAGGCTTTTACTAGCTTCCTGATACTGGCAGAGGGGCAGTAGGCCCGGTGCTCTGCCCTTCCTTCACTTTGCACACTTAACCTTTTCCTGCCATGGATAATGACAGTTCCCAGGGCAGTGCAGCTTATAACAGGGAGGCCCATCTCTACAGCTGACACTGAGCAGCCTTTGAAGCCTCACCTCTAGCTTCCTGTATTTCCACTTCTGCCCTACATTGCCCTCTGGGCCAGGCATGCTGGAGCCCTAATTGTCCTCACAGCACTCAGTTGCTCTGCATCTTAGGGAGGAACACAGTAGTAAGAGCCTGGGTTCTAGAGTCAGTCACACCAGGGTCCAGTCCCAGTTCTGCCATTTAACTACTGTGAGAATCCTTACTTAATCTTTTTTAAGCCTTAGTTTCTTCCTCTGTTAATACCAGGAGGCTAATAGTAATTTGTATCTCTTGGAGGGACACGGGTGGATAAGATAAGACAGTGTAGGTAGGGCATTTTGTGGGTCTGTTGTCTATTTGATTTAAAGCCCTTAATCCATGCATTAAGAAAATGATAAGCCATTTATATGCTGATTAACAGTGAGCATCCACTCTGAACTTGCTTTCTTTTTGCATTCCTACCGCCAGTTAGCAGCCTCCTCAAAGCCTGTGATGGGCTATGCTCTAACATCTGTGTAGCTGCGGCGCCGGCGGGACACTGAATAGTGGGGTCAAGGAGCTAGATAGGAACTTAAGAGACCATCCCGTGTAGGACCCTGAGGCCACTCACTGTGTTCAAGTAGATTCTAAGGAGTTACTAAAAAAATACCATCAGCCCTCCTGGGGCTTACTATTTTTCTTGCACAGCAGTCTCTATTTGGCTTTCCTTCCCCAAAGTCCTGTTATTGTTGGTGTATCACTCACTTGTGGCCACTTTTAATTAGATGTCTTTTTTGACATCTGTCAATGAGCAACAGTGAAAAAAGGGCTTGAAGCTGGGAATATCAGAGACTGGTGGTTTAGTTACGCCTCAGCTGCGAACCTTCAGGCCAGCCTCTCTTCTTCCTGATCATATTTTATAAGGTCCTTCATGGAATTAGCCTGATCATGGACTTGGAAGTATTACAAGTTTCACACAAATTTAAGGTGCTATTATTAGCCAGTCTTGCCTCACAAATTTTATTATTTCTGGACTTGGTATAAGACTCATTGTTAAAATGAGGCAAAGTGAAGTCTCACAGGAACATTTAGACAATATTGCAGGTAGACTTAAGGGAAACTAACCATTAAGAATTCTTCTCGTTTTATTCTATTTTCTTTTTCCCATTTTTAAAAAAGATTTTATTTATTTGAGAGAGAAAGAAAAAAAGCACAGAGGGAGAGGGATAGGGACAAACAGACTCCCCCGTAAAAAGGACCTGTGTAAAGCCTGATGGAAGGCTCTGAGCCGAAGGCAGACGCTTAACTGACTGAGCCACCCAAGTGCCCCAGAATTCTTCTCATTTTAAATAAAAAACACAATAACAAAAATCACCAAAACAATTCTGACTTAAAAAAAAATTAGTTTTACATTACAATAGGATAGGTCACAATGCAAACAAATTGGGTTACAAAGAACACATTGTGCTTCAGAGTCTCCTAAGTAATTAAGGAGTCTTTTTAAAAGTAGGAAGCTTTAAGTAGAAGGAAATCTTTGGTTCAATATTGACTTTTATATTTACAGTCAAAGACAGAAATGAGTAAGTATGGCTCCAATAATATTTCTCAATTTTTTTTAGACCAAGCCATAAAAATCTCTTATTATCTATTAGTATTTTAAAATAAGGTATTTAAAATACATTAATATAATTTATGGTATGAGTATCATCCACATCAAGAATCACTGAACAAGAGACTTCATCTTTCTTAGCATTTATTTCTTTGGAAAATGTAGTATGCAGTAGTTTGTTGTCAAGAATAGACTATAATACCTGGTCTAGATCTAGTGCAGTGTAAATATTTGTGAAGTGAGAATAAGGGAAAGTTAATAAATGTAAGTTTTTAACCAATTCCTTTATGGACACCAAAATGTCTACAAATTACCCCATCTAAATATTGTGGTATGTGCTTATAGGAAAAGAGATAAAATACCAACAGGAATTCAGAAGATATCTTCTATTTGTTAAATCCATTGAAGAGAATAACAAGGTTAATATAGTGCCTATCATACTTGACCACCTATATGACCACTCCTTCCAACTTTGAGCCCCAAGATTCTTATGCTAGTTGTTCAGAACTGATTTTTCAGAAGAACCAGCGATTCGGTGGCTCTGATGCTAGGAATCATGAAGAGGTTGGAAGAAACATTGAAAATCATCATTGACCAATGCTTCTAAGCTTTGTCAAAATGAAATCGACCCAATTTTAGCATCAGAGGACTTTTAGGATCCCTTCCTACCCCATCCAACAATTTGATTATGGCTGTACTTTTACTGTCTATTGACTGAGGAAAAAAAGACATATTCATACCACCTCAGGTGGCCTCTTACAATGGAATCTTGGCCCAGGGGTCCTCAGCTTACCTGATGAGACCACTGTTTCAGACCAAATTTCTCATTGCATTAATGAGGCACAGGGGCAATTTTGGTTAAGAGATACTCAGGATATTATTCAGGAGAGCACAGGATTTTTATTTTTTAAGACTTTATTTATTTATTTGTCAGAGAGAGATAGAATGAGCACAAGCAGGGGGAGTGACAGGCAGAGGGAGAAGCAGGATACCCACTGAGCAGGGAGCCCGATAAGGGACTCGAGGCCAGAACCCTGGGATCATGATCCATGCTGAAAGCAGATGCTTAACTGACTGAGCCATGCAGGTGTCCCAGCATAGGATGTTTAAATACAGATTTGGAAATATTCAAAAGTTACAGCCTGTGACCTTGTGGTGCAATGGTAGCACATCTGACTCGAAGTCACAGCCAAATCAACTTGAGATTTCTTAATCAAGGAAACGTGGCAGTCTCTTCTAATGGATTTCATGCTTGGGGAAACAAATAATCTTGGGTTCTTTCCTATTATTTTCATGGGGCACTTCAGTGTCAATTTCTTTCCCAGCTTCATGGGTATTGCCTGAGAAACCTCTACCCTGAGCTGTTGCAATGTTCTTTACCCAATGGAAATCCTTTCATGGGTTGCCAGATAAAACACAGGGTGTCCAGTGAAATTTGAATGTCAATTAACACATGAAATATATGGGCCATACTTATGCCAAAAATATTATTTGCTGCTTATCTGAAATTCCAATATCACTTGGTATCCTGTACTTTTGTTGTTGCTGCTGAATATGGCACATCTACCTCCACATGTCCGAAGTACCAAATGCTGAAGGGCAGGAACTGAAAATGTGGGTGATGTTCCTACACAGCTGTCAACATTGTCAACAATTACTGATATGTTTTCTGAGGACCTTTCAGATCTCTGTCAAAGGCTATGATGCTTGTGTGTACTTTTCCCAGAAGCCTTGCTGTTCTTCATGGTCATGCAGCCCAGCTGTGATGCTGGCAGCCCAGGAAGTGTTGACTCATTCCTCTCTATTCTCTTCATTCATTCTCATTTACCTTGAGGTTTTGTCATGAACTTGGACCCTGCCCCTCTGTAAGGTGAGGTTAAAAGCGATGGTGGATATTTCTTTGGGTTAAAGTAATGACTTTAAACATCAAATCAGGGGGCAGGAGAAGGGGCAGGAGGGAAGGAGACTTCAACTCCCTCTGACCTCTCCTGTTGTTCCTGTACAGGAGTCAGAGCACTTTCCATGGAGCATAGCGAGCTATGAAACTCTCCACTTTTTTTTCTTTTGTCTGAATGTGAATTTAGAGGAGGCTAGAGTTTAGATGCCTATGTGGAATTTAAGAAACAAGGCAGAGGATCATAGCAGAAGAGAGGAAAAAATGAAATAAGATGAAATCAGGGAGGGAGACAAACCATAAGAGACTCTTAATCTTAGGAAACAAACTGAGGGTTGCTGAAGAGGAAGGTGGTGGGGGTGTTGAGGCAATGGGATGAGGGACATTGGGGAATGTAGGTGTTATAATGAATACAGGAGATTATATAAGACTGAATCACTGACCTCTACCTCTGAAACCAATAATAACATTATATGTTACTTAAAAAAAAAGAAATGTATTAAATTTTTGACCATTTTATTCTATTACCAAATGTGTTGGCACATTGAATTTTTAGAAATATGAAAAACATTCTAATGAAATTTTCAAATTAAAATATCCATTTTGCTGAAAAAAAGAGCTTATTTCTGTCTCTCTTTTTTCTTAGTTTCTGTCTCCTGTACATTAGATTCAAACTAAAACCTGGCATTGGACCAATTGTTTTCACATATTGAATTTGTAAAATGGAATATCCTGAGGTTTGTGTTCACTCCAATTGTAGAATCAATTATTGCATTCCAAAACCATGCAGACTACAACGACAAAGTAAAAAAACCAGCCCATTTGAGTGAATAGTCACATCAAAATTCTGCCACGTCGTGGGAGACCTTTGTAAAAGCATGTCTTTCTTTCCTGAGTCAGAGAGTTTTTTCTCTAAAGAGCTTGGAAAGAGGAGTGCCTGGTGGCTCAGTCAGTTAAATGTCTGTCTTGGGTCTGCTCCAGTCTTGATCCCAGGGTCCTGGGATGGAGCCCTCATCGCATCGGGCTCAGTGGGGAGCCTGCTTCTCCCTCTCCAACTCCCCCTGCTTGTGCATGCTCTCCCTCTCTCTCTCTCTGCCAAATAAATAAATCTTTAAACAAGCAAAAAAAGAGGTTGGAAAGAAAGCACTTCAAATTAGGCTACTAGTTGTACGGGGTTTTGTTTCCTGCCCAGAAACTGCGATTTTGAAGTTTCATTTTACGAAATTCTCTGATGGAGAATGCCAAAACCCACTGCCCCACCACCACCTCAAAGTGAGACCTCAAAGGTTTGGTTGTGAGGGAGGAATATTTAGAAGCAGAGCTTATGCAGCAATTAAAAATGGAGCACTTAGTGGTAGGCTCTTACAATGAGAAGAAAATATGAACTAGAAAGGAGTAGCGTGACTTGGCTTAAGAGTAGGCATTGCGGGGCGCCTGGGTGGCTCAGTGGGTTAAGCCTCTGCCTTCAGCTCGGGTCATGATCTCAGGGTCCTGGGATCGAGCCCCGCATCAGGCTCTCTGCTCAGTGAGGAGCCTATTTCTCCCTCTCTCTCTGCCTGCCTCTCTGCCTACTTGTGACCTCTCTCTCTCTGTCAAATAAATAAATAAAATATTAAAAAAAAAAAGAGTAGGCATTGCTTAGATTCCTTCATCCAACATTGTTGAGGGTAAGCTTGGTGCTTGGATGAGGAAGGAGCCCTTGGTTAGAGAGAAGAGACTGAGAATAGAAGTGTGAGCAAGTGCTGTGGTAAAGGGATGTGCCGGTGAGGAGAGGGTGCAATGTAAGTGAGACTGGAAGTTCAAGATCAAGAGGAGTCACCTCCGAGGTCACACCCTTCCAGCTTTAATTTCTCCCTTGTGAGTATTAGAGTCATAGCCTTGGATTTCTCAGGACAGCCTTGATTTCTAATACGTTTTTCTGTCGTCAGACCCAGTGACAAAAATCTGGGTCTCTGTCCGACTCTTGCATTTGTTTTCATCTTTCCCAAGTTTTCAAATGGAAAATTTCAAGAACATCCAAAAGTAAAGAGAAGAGTATAATGTACCTGTTAGCCAGTTTCAACAATTGCTAACTTAGGGCCAATTTTCTTTGATCTATTTCCTCATCCACATTTTCTTCCCCCAGATCATTTTTGTGTGAGAATTCTCCAGATAAATAGAACCAGATAGTTGTGTGTGTATGTGTGTATAACTATGCAGGGTGGGGACGGAGAGAGAGAGGGAGAGATTGAGAGGAGGTGGTTGAAGGAACTGACTCTTGCAATTACGGAGGCCCACTAGTCTGTAATCTGTAAGGCAAGCCAACAGGTTGGAGACTCAGGGAGGAGTTGATGTTACAGTTTCTATTGGGAAAGCAATCTGGAGGCAGAATTACTTCTTTTCTTTTAGGGCCTTTAAATGATTCAGTGAGCTCTCCTCCACTCCCTCCACCAGTGTAGAGGGTAACTACTTTTCTCAAATGTTTATGATTTAAATATTGAATGTTGATTCGGTCTAAAAAATACCTTCACAGCAACATCTAGTTGATGTTTGACCAGAAACTGGTACCATGGACTTAGCTAGTTTGATATAAAATAAACCATCATGATTTTGAAACAAATCTAAGTCATATTATTTGGTCCATAATATTTCAGTATATTTATCTAAAAAATAAAGATTCTTTTAAAAACACTTAGACACAATGCTATTTTGACCCCTATAAATTTTAAAATCCTGAATTATTATTGTTCGAATTAGGATCCAAATAAAGTCTATACATTGCAATTGTAGATACTACTCAGAGTTCTCTATTGGTATAACAGATTCTCCCTTTATCTCTGTTTTTCTCAAATTTATCTTTCAAAGAAACTAGTTTGTCCTGTAGAATTTTGCATCATCTGGATTTTACTTGTTGTATCCCCATGATGTCATTTAACGATGCTCTTGTGCCTCTGAATTTCCTCTCAGTTGGTAATTATATAGAGAGGTTGAATCACACCCAAGTTGAATTTTTTCTTTTCTTTTTGCAACAATACTTTAGGCACATATTGTCAGGTTATCTCTCTTGGGTGTCAGCTGTATTTTTTAATTATTGGCTGAATTTATTAAATCACTAGGGTTTGTGAAATTCTAAATTCTATCATTTCTTCAGCATTTACTTGCTGAAATATTTATATAAAGGGGAATTTCCCCTCATTAACTACTGAGGTATAGTTCTTCCTAATTCTTTATCCCAGCATTTCCCAAATTGAAGTTGCTAATTCCTAGACATCTGCTGACACGTTCTTCTGAGCAGGGGAAGAAGTCTGTAAACTTTGTATTATAATCTAACTCTGCACTTTCATCTCAATGAAAGCTCAGAAATACAAGCTTCCGTGAATATTGTTCAATGGAGCCTTGCAAGGTCTGGTAAGTGGAGACTCTTAGGCAAAGCCTACACATTACCAAAACAACCCTGGAAAGATAAAAAGCAGAACCCTAACCATCTGCAGCCCTCTTCTCCGACTTTACCGACTTTACTGTGCCAATGAATTGCCTGGGGATTTGTTAAAATACAGATTCTGACTCAGCAGGTGGGGGGGTGGGTGGGTCTGGAGAAGCTCCAGTTCTAACCCTCCCAGGCGGTGCTGCTAACATTTACCCTGTACATTAACGATTTTGTTTCTATGTCACAGTCATTTTACTTGATTTTTCCATGGTCAATGCATATGAAGTTCTGAGTACAGTATTTGAGACGGAGTCAGCATTCAGTAAATGATAGCTTTTGAGGCATGGAGGGCAGAAATGATGGGAAAGAGGATGGGGATTCACAGTGGACAGGCTTGAGTCAAGATTCCAGTTCTTCTGTTTACAAGACCTTTGACTTGGGCAGGTTAGTTAGCTTTTCAAGTTTCGTCCTATTAAATGTGAAATGGGGAGGAAAATGCTACCTCATGGAATTGAGAGGACATTAAATGGCTCTGAGAGATGTGTATACTCTAAATGGTTATTTTTCTTCCTTTGTCCCTTTTGGACAGAGACACTGGATTGAGTCTTGGGTCAGGTCAAGACTCTGTTGTAAGTCGCATTACAATTCTTGTGAAATGCACCTCTTTATTATTATCTCTAACAGGCGATAGTAATTACGGGGGTGAAATTAATTGGTGTGTGTCAGTGGTGATGGCATGTAATTGGAACCCAGTCACTGTGAGCCTTTCTCTCCCCTCCCTTCACTTCATGTTGCAGTTGGTGAAGCTGACGAACCTAGGACAGTGGGCATAAGAGAAAGTGACAGTGCTTTCAACTCTGGCTAACTAAAATTGTCTGGAGAGCTTAGAAAAGGAAAGAAGAAGGAAAGCAAGCAAGCAAGAGAAAGAGAGAAAGAAAGAGAGAGAGAGAAAGAAAGATGAAAGAGAAAAAGAAAGAGAAAGAAAGAAAGAAAGAAAAAGAGAAAAGATTTTCAGGCCTCACTCCTAGAGATTCTGATTTAATTGGTCTGGGTGGAAACTAGACACTCAGGGGTTTTTGGCTCCCAGATTTTTTGCAGTGTTAGCCCCACAGAGAACCACTGCTCTAGCAGACAGTGAAACCTTGATCACTATCACACAGCCCTCAGCATTTCTCTTATTTTTCATGGCCCACCACACCTCTTCCACCCACGCATCAGCCTTTCTGGTTGTTTCTTCTTATTCACTTGTCTAATTTGCATATATTCCTGCAACTCTGCTCCCACTGCTGCCCCTCCCTTGGCACATTGGGGTTAGCATATCTGTCCAGAGCCCATTACAATCAGGTAGGGCAGGGGAGATGGTGCCTGCAGCGCCTTGCAATCCCACACTCTTCACATCCTAGACGCACACAGAAATCACATGGGTGCCAGCCTGAGTAGTTCCCAGATGGCCCTCTGGAGAGCTTTGAGATATTTATGCAGTGCCTACTATGTGGCTTTACTAGTATAATATTAATTTATCTTCAGCTTTACAGTGTGGCTCTATTAATAGCATCATACCCATTTTATATTAATAGGCAAAGTTAAATAATATGCTTCAAGTCAAACACACACTGTGGATCGGGCCTTTGGACGAAAGCAGTCTGATTCTGGAATCTGGGTTCTTAATCCCTTAGGGGAAATTTTATTTTTACTTATTTATTTTTTAAAGATGTATTTATTTATTTTAGAGGTGGGGGAAGGGCAGAGGGAGAGAGAAACCCATGCAGAAAATGCACAGAGCTTCATGACCCCAAGATCAAATGAAACCAGGAGTCCGACCCTCAACCCACTGTGCCTGCCAGGTGCTCTGCCTTATGTGGAATTTTAAGATGCTGATGCCTGGGTTTACCCAGACTAACTGAAGCAGAATCTCTAGGAGCTGCAGCCTAGGTGCTGGTTGTTTTTTTTTTTTTTTTCTTATTATATACCCATAAGTGTAAGTTTTTCTTTTACACTTTATTTATTTTTTTCAGAGTAACAGTGTTCATTGTTTTTGCACAACACCCAGTGCTCCATGCAATATGTGCCCTCTCTATTACCCACCACCTGGTTCCCCCAACCTCCCATCCCTGCCCCTTCAAAACCCCAGGTTGTTTTTCAGAGTCCATAGTCTCTTATGGTTCGCCTCCCCTTCCAATTTCCCTCAACTTCCTTCTCCTCTCCATCTCCCAATGTCCTCCATGTCATTTGTTATGCTCCACAAATAAGTGAAACCATATGATACTTGACTCTCTCTGCTTGACTTATTTCACTCAGCATAATCACTTCCAGTTCCGTCCATGTTGCTACAAAAGTTGGGTATTCATCCTTTCTTTTTTTTTTTTTTTTTAAATAAACATATAATGTATTTTTATCCCCAGGGGTACAGGTCTGTGAATCATCAGGTTTACACACTTCAAAGCACTCACGATAGCACATACCCTCCCCAATGTCCATACCCCCCTCCCCCTCTCCCAACCCCACCTCCCTGCAGCAACCCCCAGTTTGTTTTGTGAGATTAGGAGTCATTTATGGTTTGTCTCCCTCCCAATCCCATCTTGTTTCATTTATTCTTCTCCTATCCCCCCAACCCCCCATGTTGCATCTCCACGTCCTCATATCAGGGAGATCATATGATAGTTGTCTTTCTCCAATTGACTTATTTCACTAAGCATGATACGCTCTAGTTCCATCCACGTCGTCGCAAATGGCAAGATTTCATTTCTTTTGATGGCTGCATAGTATGGCATTGTGTATATATATATATCACGTCTTCTTTATCCATTCATCTATTGATGGACATCTAGGTTCTTTCCATAGTTTGGCTATTGTAGACATTGCTGCTATAAACATTCGGGTGCACGTGCCCCTTCGGATCACTACGTTTGTATCTTTAGGGTAAATACCCAGTAGTGCAATTGCTGGGTCATAGGGTAGTTCTATTTTCAACATTTTGAGGAACCTCCATGCTGTTTTCCAAAGTGGTTGCACCAGCTTGCATTCCCACCAACAGTGTAGGAGGGTTCCCCTTTCTCCGCATCCTTGCCAGCATCTGTCATTTCCTGACTTGTTCATTTTAGCCATTCTGACTGGTGTGAGGTGATATCTCATTGTGGTTTTGATTTGTATTTCCCTGATGCCGAGTGACGTGGAGCACTTTTCATGTGTCTGTTGGCCATCTGGATGTCTTCTTTGCAGAAATGTCTGTTCATGTCCTCTGCCCACTTCTTGATTGGATTGTTTGTTCTTTGGGTGTTGAGTTTGCTGAGTTCCTTATAGATTTTGGACACTAGCCCTTTATCTGATAGGTCGTTTGCAAATATCTTCTCCCATTCTGTCAGTTGTCTTTTGGTTTTGTTAACTGTTTCCTTTGCTGTGCAAAAGCTTTTGATCTTGATGAAATCCCAATAGTTCATTTTTGCCCTTGCTTCCCTTGCCTTTGCTGATGTTCCTAGGAAGAAGTTGCTGCGGCTGAGGTCGAAGAGGTTGCTGCCTGCGTTCTCCTCAAGGATTTTGATGGATTCCTTTCTCACATTGAGGTCCTTCATCCATTTTGAGTCTATTTTCGTGTATGGTGTAAGGAAGTGGTCCAATTTCATTTTTCTGCATGTGGCTGTCCAATTTTCCCAGCACCATTTATTGAAGAGGCTGTCTTTTTTCCATTGGACATTCTTTCCTGCTTTGTCGAAGATTAGTTGGACATAGAGTTGAGGGTCTATTTCTGGGCTCTCTATTCTGTTCCATTGATCTATATGTCTGTTTTTGTGCCAGTACCATGCTGTCTTGATGATGACAGCTTTGTAATAGAGCTTGAAGTCCGGAATTGTGATGCCACCCACTTTGGCTTTCTTTTTCAATATTCCTTTGGCTATTCGAGGTCTTTTCTGGTTCCATATAAATTTGAGGATTATTTGTTCCATTTCTTTGAAAAAAAATGGATGGTATTTTGATAGGGATTGCATTAAATCTGTAGATTGCTTTAGGTAGCATAGACATTTTCACAATATTTATTCTTCCAATCCAAGAGCATGGAACATTTTTCCATTTCTTTGTGTCTTCCTCAATTTCTTTCATGAGTACTTTATAGTTTTCTGCATATAGATTATTAGCCTCTTTGGTTAGGTTTATTCCTAGGTATCTTATAGTTTTGGGTGCAACTGTAAATGGGATTGACTCCTTAATTTCTCTTTCTTCTGTCTTGTTGTTGGTGTACAGAAATGCAACTGATTTCTGTGCATTGATTTTATATCCTGACACTTTACCGAATTCCTGTACAAGTTCTAGCAGTTTTGGAGTGGAGTCTTTGGGTTTTCCACATATAGTATCATATCATCTGCGAAGAGTGATAGTTTGACTTCTTCTTTGCCGATTTGGATGCCTTTAATTTCTTTTTGTTGTCTGATTGCTGAGGCTAGGACTTCTAGTACTATGTTGAATAGCAGTGGTGATAATGGACATCCCTGCCGTGTTCCTGACCTTAATGGAAAAGCTTTCAGTTTTTCTCCATTGAGAATGATATTTGTGGTGGGTTTTTCATAGATGGCTTTGATAATATTGAGGTATGTGCCCTCTATCCCTACACTTTGAAGAGTTTTGATTAGGATGGGATGCTGTACTTTGTCAAATGCTTTTTCAGCATCTATTGAAAGTATCATATGGTTCTTGTTCTTTCTTTTATTAATGTGCTGTATCACATTGATTGATTTGTGGATGTTGAACCAACCCTGCAGCCCTGGAATAAATCCCACTTGATTGTGGTGAATAATCCTTTGAATGTATTGTTGAATCCTATTGGCTAGTATTTTGGTGAGAATTTTTGCATCTGTGTTCATCAAGGATATTGGTCTGTAGTTCTCTTTTTTGGTGGGATCCTTGTTTGGTTTTGGGATCAAGGTGATGCTGGCCTCATAAAATGAGTCTGGAAGTTTTCCTTCTATTTCTATTTTTTGGAACAGTTTCAGGAGAATAGGAATTAGTTCTTCTTTAAATGTTTGGTAGAATATTCCCTGGGAAGCCGTCTGGCCCTGGGCTTTTGTTTGTTTGGAGATTTTTGATGACTGTTTCAATCTCCTTACTGGTTATGGGCCTGTTCAGGTTTTCTTTTTCTTCCTGGTTCAGTTGTGGTAGTTTATATGTCTCTAGGAATGCATCCATTTCTTCCAGATTGTCCAATTTGTTGGCGTAGAGTTGCTCATAGTATGTTCTTATAATTGTCTGTATTTCTTTGGTGTTAGTTGTGATCTCTCCTCTTTCATTCATGATTTTATTTATTTGGGTCCTTTCTCTTTTCTTTTTGATAAGTCTGGCCAGGGGTTTATCAATCTTATTGATTCTTTCAAAGAACCAGCTCCTAGTTTCATTGATTTTTTCTATTTTTTTTTTTTTTTTTTTGGTTTCTATTTCATTCATTTCTGTGCTGATCTTTATGATTTCTCTTCTCCTGCTGGGTTTAGGGTTTCCAAATATGGCTAAGGGAACAAGCATCAAAATCCAGGAGGTGCAGAGAACCCCCCTCAAAGTCAACAAGAATAGGTCCACACCCTGTCACTTAATAGTAGAATTTACAAGTCTTAGTGACAAAGAGAAAATCCTGAAAGCAGCCTGGGAAAAGAAGTCTGCAACATACAATGGTAAAAATATTAGATTGGCAGCAGACTTATCCACAGAGACCTGGCAGGCCAGAAAGAGCTGGCATGATATATTCAGAGCACTAAACGAGAAAAACATGCAGCCAAGAATACTCTATCCAGCTAGGCTATCCTTGAAAATAGAAGGAGAGATAAAAAGCTTCTAGGACAAACAAAAACTGAAAGAATTTGCAAACACCAAACCAGCTCTACAGGAAATATTGAAAAGGGTCCTCTAAGCAAAGAGAGAGCCTAAAGGTAGTAGATCAGAAAGGTACAGAGACAATATACGGTGCTGGTTGTTTTTTCAAGGGATTCTATGTACAGCCAGTTTCAGAAGTAGACAACACTACGCTCTTGAGTCTCCCTCATGGCATGGAACCTGAGAGTCTGTTGAAGGCTCCTTCTATTCCTGTTCTCTTCTTCCCCACTATCAGTGAATTTTTTTTTAAAGATTTATTTTTATGATGGCCAGAGGCCCTTCTTGTGACTGGCATTCCTAAGGGGGTATGGTAAGCTTTGGTTGCCCAAAGATGTCCATGCCCTAATCTCCAGAAACCTGGAAGATGTTACCTTATGTGTGTCAGGGTAGCAGAAGTTGACCTCTAACCATGTTACATTTTTAGCGGGACTCATTTTTTTTTTCTTTTTAAAAGATTATTTATTTATTTGACAGACAGAGATCACAAGTAGGCAGAGAAGCAGGCAGAGAGGAAGCAGGTTCCCCACTGAGCTGAGAGCCCGATGCAATGCGGGGCTCCATCCGAAGACCCTGGGATCATGACTTGAGCCAAAGGCAGAGGCTTTAACCCACTGAGCCACCCAGGCACCTCTTTTAGCGGGACTCTTTAACAGAAAGATAAACCACAAGAGAAGAATGTCTTTTAACATGTTCAGTGCACATCACTTGGGAGAAAACTTAACCAAAAGCAACTCCAAGCATCAGCTTAGAATTCTGGCTTCTAAAACATTTTTAGCAAAGAACAAGAAATCTGTAGAGAAAGGACAGGACAAAGTCAAGCAGTTTTAAGCTTCCAAGGACAACAAACTTTAGGAAGATAAACATATGGAAGGGCACTATTGGAGTAAGGTTGGTTTGTCGATTTTCTGGTACCATCTCTGGGAAAGGGGAACTTATAGCCTGTGTTTAGTCAGTAAAAGGGAGGTTAAAGAGAGCTTTTCCTGCATTCCTAATTGCCTTCAGCTCAAAATAATTTTTTATGTCAAAGAGATGTATTTTCAGGTGACATATTCTGGTTTCTTTCCCATGGCAAAAGACCCTTGCAAGATTTGATTAAGTTAAAGATTTGGGGATGAGGCGACAGCTGTGAATTATCCAGGCCGGCCCCGTGTAATCGCAAAGGTCCTTATAAGAGTGAGTCAGGGAAATACGAACTGGAAGGATAAGTGGCAATGGAAGAATGGGATCAGCGTCAGCAAGAGAGAATGAGATCTGAGGAAGACCCATTTCAGACTTCTGACCTCCAGACCTCTAAGATGTTCAATTTGAATGTAACTTGCGTTAGGTTGTTAAAGCACCAACAGGAAATGAAAACAGGGGTATTTGGTGTTGCAGAGCAAAAATCGCCAACCTGTATCCCAGAGAGCTGGGTTCTTTTTCTGTCTTCTACCACTTACTGGCTGTAGAAATTCCAAGCTGCCAAATATCTAATGCCTTTTCTCTGAAGCGGAACCAGTAAAAATGTTTGTCGGCAGGACTGGGCCAATGGCCTCATGCCCTTCACATGCATTCCCTGCTGTAGCCTTGATCTTTCAGCTCAGCCCAGCCCAGCTCAGAACTTCAAAAGTGGAACCCCGTCCCCATCATCCCACGCTGAACTGAGCGCTCTCTCATGGCTCTGCGTTATTTTGTCGGTAGCTGAAATGATCTTGTTTCGTTCTTTGCTTGTCAGAAGCTCTTGCCAAAATCAGGAGTCATTATTTCTAAGATTGAGCCTATTTTTTTTAATTAAAAAATTAAAATAAACAGTGAGACATAAATTTCCTGACACCAAGAGGCGGAAAGACCACAGAATGACTTTGCTGACAATTCCTCCCCTACACCAACTAAAAATGTACAATGTTCAGATATCACCATACAGGTTTCAACTTGTGTTTATTTTATTCATTTATTTTCCCATAAACTGGATTTGAACATAACTTCTCCTCCCTTGCCACCACTTCCATTATTTGAGTATGGACACATGACCACAATAACCATCTTTTTCAAGATGGGAAATTGTTCTATATAGACCTTTATTTGTTTCTACCTGATCCACATATAATTGGCAGTGATGACATCTAGTGCTACGTTCTTGACCTCATGTATGTCGTATTCAATGCCAGGCTCTCTTTCTCCTTAATAATAATATTAAACAGCAAGCTTGAAAGATTTTTGTCAAAAAGGTCACAGAATCTTGCAAACACTATTTTTCCAAATAATGTTTTTTTTG
Organism: Meles meles; assembly: GCF_922984935.1. Classification (NCBI taxonomy): domain Eukaryota; kingdom Metazoa; phylum Chordata; class Mammalia; order Carnivora; family Mustelidae; genus Meles; species Meles meles. The sequence continues at coordinate 114,406,783 of NC_060069.1, read as the reverse complement.
TTTTATTAGTTACAATAATGTGTACTTTATCTTGTAAGGTGTACATAATAATAAGGTGTACATAATCTTGATTGGACTTATTTTGATAGAATAGTTAACAGTTAAATCTGCTGTATTTCTCTTTTTCCTAAAAGAAAAGAAAAAAAATCTTTTTTATGTTTACAGGGATTTGACCTAGGGTCATCTAAACCAGTACTTCTTAATTAGGGAAGGGGATATGATTTTGCCCCTCAGAGGACCTTTATCAATACTTGCAGATATGACTCACAACTGGGGGAAAAGTACTGCCAGGATCTCATGGGCAGAGGCCAGGAATGTTGCTAAATAAACATCCTACACAGCACAAGATGGCTCCCCACACAAAGAATTATCTGGCCTGGAATGTCAGTTAGTGCTGCTGTTAAGAAATACTGCCCTAGACCAGTGTTTATCAAACTTTAATGTGCATGTGAATCACCTGGGGATCTGAATAACATGAGGGTTCTGATTCCATCACATGTCCCCAGTGACCTGGACCCTGCACACTGTAGTTGTTTAATAAATAGTTGTTGAATGCATGAATGGAAAGATGGAGAACCAAGGGAATGAATGGATAAGGAGGCAGCCAAGAGCACTAGTGGTCATTCCTATACATATGTCTGAGCATCCTTAGAGACACTTGTTCCAAATTCTTTTCCACCAAGCCAGCAGTTCACCAAACATCCAGGTCATGAAAGATTTCCTCAAATTAAAAACAACTCTTTTTCTCTGAGTCTTGTACTGTCCCTTCTGACACAGGGTGAAGGTTAATTATTTGTGTGGTTGCCAAGGCTGAATGTGTTGGATTCAGTGGAAAAAACCTGGAGGCTCCAGCCCTGGCCCCACACCTGAACCTGCCCCAAGGGAAGAGGATCCAGATCAAATTATATTTATGTGTGTGCTGACAGCAGGGAGGAAAGGAGGAAGTGGATAACTAAAATAGATTTTTAGAGGAAAACCAGGTTAGAATGGACTTCACACAATTGCCTGGTGAAGGATGGACATCTACCGGGGGGAGCTTGTGGATGCAGTATGGAGAATGGGATGATTGTGTAGTTTAGAAGCCTGTGAACCTCAGGAACTCAGAAATTCATTAGCCTTAGCTGGCAAATCATTTCCTAATATTCTTGGCTCACTGGTTTCCTATTGATTACCTTCTCTCTGCCACACCTCCACACACAGAAATCCCAACCAAACAAAATTTGGAATCTGATCCTGGATCAGGAACCAAAGATGGTTCCTATGTCCTGGAAGTCAATTTGCTTAGAATCCAGACACGTCTCTGCTGCTCTTCTGAGAACTGGTTGTGATAGGCAGAAAGGGGGGAAAGGAAGGGAAGAGCAGGATGCCCAAAGGTGGGTAAAGAAGATGTGAGGCAGCCAAGGTCATGAGAATTGGGCTACAAGGTGTTCTCTGTAGAGAGGCCAAGGATTCATCCAGATGGCCTTATCAATAGAGCCCTTGACAACAGCCAGCTACCCTAGTAGAAAATGTGATGCAAAGGAATATGTCAACATTGTTGATTCAGGTGTGGTTATTGCATTTTGTCTGTATATGCTTAATACTGAGTCTGGGCCATTGGGTGCCTGGGCCTCTGCCTTGAACCACAGTGACAGAGCTTTCTTTTGTGGGTGGGGGGTGGGTAGCTGAATACCTGGTGGGAGTCATGTCTTTGCAAGATTGATAAGTGTTCTTCATCCTCCTCCGGACTCCAAGAGATTCAAGTTTATTAAGAAGCAGGCTTAATGGAGACCAAGATTTGTATTTCACCAGAGTGGGTTAGTGAAGGAGTTGGAGGAATCACCTTTTCTGGACATCTTTATATGTATATATATATTTTTTCAAAGATTTTATTTATTTATTTGACAGAGAGAGATCACAAGTAGGCAGAGAGGTGGGCAGAGAGAGAGGGGGAAGCAGGCTCCCCACTGAGCAGAGAGCCTGATGCAGGGCTCCATCCCAGGCCCCTGAGACCATGAACTGGGCCAAAGGTAGAGGCTCAACTCAGAGCCACCCAGGCACCCCACATCTTTATATCTTTGAGTAAAACTTTTAAACTGTTTAAAAGTTTTAAGTTCTGATGCTCAAAAACATGTAAAAGTTTAAACGCTCTGATGCTCAAAACATTCAGTTGCTTCTTATTGCCCATAGAATAAAGGTTAAACTTTTTAACCTGGCATTTAAAGTCTTCTATTATCTGGCTCTAAACCACCTTCTCAGGTTTTTTTTTTTGTTGTCATTGTATTTTTAAGAAAAAAATTTATATATGGAAAGCAGCAAAGTAGGAATATAGGGGAACATCCTCAACTTGATACAGAATAGTTACACAAAACCTACAGTTAACATCATGCTTAATGGTGAGACCTTGGGTAGGATGGTCAGTTTTTAAGTACAATGTCAAGTACACAATTCTTGAAAGAAAGTATGTGTTAGATCACATGAAAATTAAAAATTTCTACTCGTAAAAAACATTTTTTTTAAATGGAAGAAAATATGTGTAAGTTAGATCACATGAAAATTCAAATTTCCACTCTGTGAAAAGCACTTAACAAAGATTTATTTCTTTTAGAGAAAGAGAGAAAGATAGAGAAGCACAAGCATGAGAGGCAGAGGTAGAAGGAGAGAGAAACTCAAGCGTACTCTGTGCTGATCATAGAGCCCAGTGTGGGGGTGGATCTCAGGACACTGAGACCAAAACCTGAGCTGAGGTCAAGAGTCCAGTGCTTAACTGACTAAGCCACCCAGACAGCCCTGAAAGGCCCTTTAAAAAAAAGGAAAAGACAAGTCACAAACTGGGAGAAAATATTTTCAAACCATACGTCTGGTGAAGAACTAACATCTGAAATATACAAAGAACCCTTAAAAGTCAACAATGAATAAATAACTCAATTAAAAAGTGAGAAAAAGGGGTGCCTGGGTGGCTCAGTGGGTTGAGCCTCTGCTTTCAGCTCAGGTCATGATTCCAGGGTTCTGGGATCGGGCCCTGCGTCGGGCTCTCTGCTCACCGAGGAGCCTGCTCCCCCCTCTCTCTCTGCCTGCCTCTCTCACTTGTGATCTCTGTCTGTCAAATAAATAAATAAAATCTTTTAAAAAAAAGCGAGAAAAGATCTGAACAGTTTACTTACCAAGTAGGATATCCAGATGACACATTATCATATGAAAAGCTCCTCAATATCATATATCATTAGGGAACTGCAAATTAAAACAACAATAACATTCATACTACATAGCTATTAGAATGGTCAAAATCCAGAACACTGACAATAACAAATGCTACAGACAACATGGAAAAAAAAAAAGAACTCTCATTCATTGCTGGTAGGATGCAAAATGGTGCAGACCCTTTAGAAGACAATTTGGCAGGGGCACCTGGGTGACTCAGTTGGTTAAGCATCTGACTTGATTTTGGCTCAGGTCATTATCTCAGGGTCATGGGATCAAGCCCTGCATAGAGCTCTGCACTGGGTGTGAAGCCTGTTTAAGATTCTCTCCCCCTCTAAATAAATAAATAAAAATAAAAAGACAATTTGGCAGTTTCTTACAAAGCTGAACATAGTCTTAACCATATTAGCTGAGATTATGCTCCTAGGTATTTACTCAAATGAATTGTGACTACTCAGTGTTTATCAGTTAACTTTATTACAAATATCTTCTATGTCTGCCATGTGTTGTTCAACTTTATTTATGGTACAATTGTTGTAGAGGCACTATAGACCCAGGGCTGAATATCAGTTCCAGTTCCATTACTTATCATTTCCATGACCTTGGACATTTTAGTTCATCTCTAACTTTGTCTCAGTTTCTTCCTCTGTAAAATTTGAGGGTGAATTTTGCTGCATGTAAATTATACTTCAATAAAACTCATTGAAAAGCAGACACAGAGTCTCCTTGTGCCCCTTTTTTCTTCCCTGCAGCCTGGAACATGATTGTGATGGCTGGAGCTTTGACAGCTATCTTAGCTTATGAGGATAAACCCCATATTGAAGGGGAGGGAGGAGCAGGGAAACTGAAAGAGGCTTTTACACATGATAGAATTTCATTACCATATCACATTAAAATCATTACGAAAATGGAGTATTCAGGGATAGAATGATACATCCACAAAGATGTCAGCAAAAAATATTTAAATCTATTTTGCGTGACAACAGAAAAATCTTAAAACTTCAGATGTCAAAATAATAGCTAATATTTATTGGTTGCTTTTTGCTTACCAGTTTCCATTCGAGTACTTTGCATTATACTTGTTTAATCTGCAGAAGAAACCTCTGAAATAAATACTTTTATCACTCTGATTTTAGAGATGAAGAAATTTATTTAGAGATGTATCAGTTTGTTCATGTACTCACTAGTTGATGGGCATTGGGCTGTTTCTGGGTTTTTGGTTATTATGAATAAAGCTACTGTGAGCAGCCATTTAAATGTCTTTGTGTGGACATAATTTCATTTTCTCTTGGATAAATACCTAGGAGTGGAATTGCTGGGTCAAATGGTAAGTGCATGTTTAACTTAATAAAAAGTGACAAACTGCTTTTGGATGGGCTGTACAACTTTGTGTTCCCACTTAGAGTGCATAAGAGGTCCAGATGGTCCACAGCCTTGCAAATATCATTAGTATTGTCAGTCTTTTTAAATTTAGCCATTCTGGTGGATGAGTATGGGTATTTGTAATTTTAATTAATTTTTTTTAAAGATTTTATTTATTTATTTGACAGAGAGAGACCACAAGTAGATAGAGAGGCAGGCAGAGAGAGAGAGAGGGAAGCAGGCTCACCTCTGAGCAGAGAGCCCGATGTGGGACTCGATCCCAGGACCCTGAGATCATGACCTGAGCCGAAGGCAGTGGCTTAACCCACTGAGCCAACCAGGTGCCCCTAATTAATGTTTTCTAATAGACTAATAATATTGAGTATCTTTTCCTATGCTTATTTGCCGTTCGCATATAAAAATACTTTTAAAAAAAAAGATTTTATTTATTTATTTGTCAGAGAGAAAGAGTAAGAGGAGTACAAGCAGGGGGAGTGGCAGGCAGAAAGAGAAACAGCACCCCCGTCTTCTCTCCCCCACTGAGCAAAGAGGTCAAGGCAGGACTCAATCCTAGGACCCTGGGATCCTGACCTGAGCTAAAGAGAGATGCTTAACCACCCAGGCATCCCTAAAAACTACTATTTGAAGAGCTCAAATTTATCAGTCCTCTCTTTCATTACTTTACTTTTGTATTTTGTTTAAAAAATTCTTTCTTATCCCAAGGTCATAGGGATATTTCTTATGTCTAGAGTGCTCTTTCCTTTCAGCTCCACCTTTCAAAATCCCAATCATTCTTCAAAGTCCAGCTCAAAAGCCCTTACCATCTTATAGGATCCTGCCATATGCCTTTCTTACTCCTCTGAATCAAGTGGAGGAGCTCAGCATACCTTAAGTGGTTTATTCCTTTATCATAAATCTCGGCTTGTCTCCTTGGTATGATAGTCATGTTTTTTTTTTTTTTTTGCATGTTTTTTTGCCTTCTCTGTTCTGCCAAACTGTAAACACGTATGTGTTGTTGTTATAAACAGAATAATGTCCTCATCCCACCTCATTCTGATTCCTGGAACATGTGGCTATATTACTTTATGTGGCAAAAAAGGATTTTTCAGAGGTGATAAAATTAATGACCTTGAAATGAAGAGATTATTTTGTCAGGCCCAGTCTAATCATCTGGGTCTTTAAAATTAGAGAACATTGCCAGCTAAGCTGTAGATATATTTGTTTTTCCATGGATTTCCCTATAACCTGAAGGAGATTGTTGGATATGTATGTAGTGCTCAGAAATTGTTCATTGACTTGAACTGTGAAGCGGTATGAAGCTGGGAACTACAGAATGATTTCTTTAGGTTCTTATCACATCACCAATCACATCTCTAGCGTCTTAATTTTGTCAAGTGAAGTCATTGCAGATTACTCAGACCAGCTTTCCTTTTGGTTGGCATCCCTGTGCACTCTGACTATAATAGTGGCAAATAAATATTCAAGCTATGTGCAGATCTTCACTTCCTTTACATGCAGAGACAACTCAATGCTAGAAACTCTCAGAAGAAAAGACTTTTCCTTGCGGTGTTTAACCTAGTCAAAGGAACTTGGTGAGTACTGTTGGGTTCATTCCCAAACCTTTTCTGGTCTTTGCCATTATTTAGGGGATTAGTCTGAGATAAGGACCTTGAAATCCTGGCTCTGATCTTAACTAACTCTGTGACTTAGAGTAGGTCAGAAGATCTCTTGGAGTCTCAATTTCTTCATACCTATGGTGGAAATAATAATAATTCCTTGAGTTGTCTCAAAAATAGAATAAGCAGATACATGAGAAGTTATTAACATGAAGTAGATGTTCCATGAGTGCTAACTTCCTTCCCTTCCCATCTCAGATGTACCACTACTAACAGAAACAGTCCAGGCCTCTAATTACTTTGAAGAATTCATCACAGGCAGGTGATTCAACATGACATTTGTTCTTGTTTTCAGTTCATTGCATTTATTTTTCAATATGTATGTCTTTGGATTGGCTCATCCTGTGTCATTTTTTTTAAAAATGTAGATTTCTGTTTGCCATTCTGGGTGTTTGGTTAAGACTAGCCCATGTGACATGGGTGATTTTAGTATTTAAAGATTGATAGGGGTATAGGTGTAAGAGGCTGGGGTATAAAAGAGATAAAAATAAAATAAAGTATCTTAATAATGTATGATAAAATAGAATAGGACAGAATGGCAGAAGTGTAGGATGGTTATTGTCTTCTTTTGGAGCCAGATTATCATTCTGGCCTCAGGAACAGTTGTTGAGTCACCCACCTCTGCCCAGTATGAAGCCTGATGTGAACAAGCCCAGCAGAGTTTATGACACTGATGGGAGAAAAATGGCCTCTGGGGTATGGTGATAGGGAAGTCACATTTAAATTTCAATGTCTTGGTGTCATTCTGCTTGTCTCCACATAGTCTAAACCTTTGGTTCTCAAAATTTAAGAATATAAAAAAAATAACTAATGTGTGCTTACTATAAATGCAGATTCATGGGCCTCCCCCTGATTGATTCAGTAGATCTAAAGTGGGTTCCAAGAATCTGCATTTAATTAACCACATTAGCTGTTTCTAAAACTGGTTGCCACCCGGGTCAGTAATACAGGGTGATGGGGTTCCAGGCAGAAGCCCATCATTCATTGTGTTTTATTGAGTGCTAATTAGGTGCAAAGCACGATAGAGGATATGGCCCTCACTCACCATGGGTTAATCATTGAGAGGGGAAGTAAGACTTACACGGACAGGATAACAGTTGCTAGCGCTTCAGGTTAGAGTCAAACTACTGCTACTTCTTCCCGTTTCACTCTGTGTAAACCTCATGTTGTTTTAGAATGCACTTGTCTACTGGTTTGTGTATTCCTTGAGGGCAACTGAGCTTCACTGATGACCTACAGCAATTTTATTTCATCATCTTTTCTTATTCTTTAACTTTGGTTTTGACTATGCTTCCAGCCCTAGCCCCTGTGACAATCTCTCTTTGAGACACTGCATATGAGGGAATGGTTTGTCCTCATAGGACTTACTGGATCTGCTGTGTATGTTTCTGCTTGTTTTCTGTCCATCTTGATGATCTGGAAGAGATAGCAAAGATCACACATGCTCTATTGGGCTTTGGTTCTCACAGCGGAGAACACGTCTGAGGCTAGTGGTCATGTGGGTGGCTGGTAAGGTGAGTCTTCTTGGGAATTACTCTATGGCACAATGTTTGGATATGAAGTAGGATTTCAAAAGGGTGTGGCCCCAATATTTACATTTATGAAGGCATTGTGACATATTCTGAAGGTTTATCTACTGCCTTCATGCTGGAAAAACATAAGCACATTGGTTTAGTCTCTAAGAAGGAGAGTAATTAGATTTAGACCAGTCAGTATCTGCTTTTCCTTCTTGAAGCTGGAACCATTATAATTTCTTGGGAGAAGAGAATTGAGTTGGATTTGACATTGAGGAAAGTGTGAAGGTAAGGATAATTTTACTAAGAAAACTGTTGAAATAGTTGAAATTTGGGAGAGAATGTACTGGTATGGAATGATGGAAAGATGGAGAACTTTAAAGCTACAAATGCTTGTATATACTTTGCTTTGAGTGTTCAAGCAAATGGTAAAATGAAGTTCAAGAAATAGTTAACATTTTTTTAGTGTATTGGGATTTATAAATGTGCTTTGAAGGGAGTCACTAAGATTTAGGTATACTTTATTTTGGTGGTGGCTCAAGAAGAAATTTTAATTTAAGTTTTCCCCATGCCATTCATTTTATATTGAAGTTAGTATTTGGTTGAGATTCCACCAAGAAAACTGTAGGATATCTTTCTGTGAGCTATTTTGAGTTCTCTCCTCTTTCTGTGTGCAGGCCTGGTCTGTGGTTTATGTGGCTGTAACACTAGGCATTAACACTTGACACCTAAGTTAGATCTTGGGATTTGTCCAGTATTAGAGTTTAAAAATATTTCCCTTTAGGATGGTGAGTGAGTGTCTAAATTCGGAGGACAGTAAGAAAAAAAGAGGCCAACCAGTGTATCAGGAGTCATTGCTTTTCACCAGAGGATGGTGTTTGGTGTTATTAAGAGTAGAGGGTTATGTAGATGGGGGAGGAGTATGAATTTTTAGGATAAATTGCAGCTGGAAGCTGGTGTTGATTTGCAACCCACAATTTCAGGCCTGGACGAACCACTTTCCCCATGAGATTATTTTAAGTGGCAAGATCAGGCAAGAAATATATTGAGGAAGGACCTTCTTGTTTCCTATTTTGTTGATCTTCCTGAGGTATCTGCTGATTTTCTGGCAAGTATGATTTGCTTTGTGGTGAGAAAAGATTTCTTCCAAGGGAAATGTGTCTTCTTTTTGGATTTAGATTGAATCAAACTCTGGACTACTTGGCTTATATTAGCAGTAAATTGCAACCTCAGGCAATCATAAAGCAAGGAACAAAAGATAAATTTATGGATAATGATGTTCTAGGAGATCACAGTAAAGGGATATTTGAGAATTTGAGCAGTTTTTTCTTGACACAATGAAAGTGGAAAAAAAAAATGAATACCATTTTCATTGCCAGGAGCAACTGGGTCTGTTGGGTCCCTTAGCCAGGCAATTATAGCAAGCCTGCTTTGACTTCATTTTGTTTGAGTTGTTTTAAACAGAGAACAATTGAGCCATCACATTGTTTCAGATTAAAAGGCTAAAATGCAGAAGTTCTCTAACTGAGCTAGGAGCAATGCCTCATTTCTTCCCCTACCCTGATCACCTCATATCCCTCTTCAAAAACCTTCATCTACTCCCCGTTACCTCCCTGTCATGTCCCAGTGGCTGTGCTGAGATATATTGGTTCACTCAGCTTTTGGGGCAGCAGGAACCTATTATAATGCTGGTCATGGAGGTGGATTGAGAAGATTATTTGGCCAGAGCCACACATGTAAGAAGGGCCCCAAATTTAAATTTTCATGTTAGCTCTAACATAGGCAATATGTTTTGCATGTGTGTTGAAGGTATTTATCACAACATAGATGGAACTATGAGGGTATTATGCTGAGCAGTGTCAGTCAGAGAAAGACAAATAGCATATGATTTCACTTATCTGTGGAATTTAAGAAACAAAACAGCTGAATATAGGGAAAGAGAAGGAAAAACAAAAACAGAGGAGGCAAACCATAAGAGATACTGAACTCTAGGCAATTCTAGGAAACAAACTGAGGGTTGCTGGAGGGGAGGTGGGTCAGGGGAAGGGATAATTGGGTGATGGGCATTAAGGAGAGCACTTGATGTAATGAGCACTTGGTGTTATATACAACTGATGGATCGCTAAATTCTACCCCTGAAACTAATAATAGTAAATGTTAACTAAATTGAATTTAAATTAAAAAATTTAAAAAATAAAAAAAATTTAAAAAGAAGATATTTATTAGGTAAATCTAAACACTGAAAAGCAATCATGGTTTATGTAACTCTGTTTTGACATCTTATACCTTTTAAAAATTTATCAGGGCATTAAAAATGGAGGATATCCCAGGCTCCTGGGCCTCCTCTGAGGCTCCAGTTGACTGCTACACTGGCTTTCAATAGTGATGGACATAGAGACTAATGAAGAGGACAGACCTTGAATAACTAATCACATAAAGAATACATTAAAATAAGAACTGGGTACCTTGAGAAGGTATTAAGGTCTTTGGGCCATCAGGGAGGATTTCCCTAGGCAGATGAAATTGAAAGAGCAAGGGGAGTCAGAAAAATTTGGGGCAAGGGGGTGTTGATATAAGACAGTAGAAGCAATTGTTCTTAATAATCAATTAGTTTTCAGAGACATAGGTGGCTTCTATGATGATTTTCATATTTTGAGTTTGGGTAAGTAAGTGAATGGTAGTGGTGGTGTTACAGAATCAGTGACTAGGAGAAAGTTATTTTCTGGTAGTGGGTGGGTAGATAAGATGATGAGTTCAATTTGTGGGTGTGTTGAGTATGAGCACGTTTTGAGACATCATAATAGAGATTTTATAAATATGTGATCCTTATAAGAAGGACTTAGTTACTCTTGTAAATTTAGAATTTCATAGTGTATAAGATGCTGTCCAGATTCAATGGAGGGGGGTAGAAAGAATAGATTTATGGTCTTTCTTCGTGCTTTCAAGAAGCTCATTCTTTAAATGCAGTCAAGGAATTAAATAACTACGGAAGATTCTAGTAACCTTCTAAGACAATAGTTGGAGAAATGTTACAAGCAGTACATGAATGACTGTCAAGAGAATTATATAGATGCTTGTTGCTTTTCAGCAGTTTTGTCCAAGTAGAATTCCTCATTTGATTTTACTTTAATTCTGCCTTGGTAGTTTGAGGTGAGTTGAGGATAACATGAGCTTGCTTATTACTATGGATTATTTGCTTTAGATGAACTTACTTTAATTTTAGGAATTAGCTATTGTTCTTTGTCCCGTTTCACAGAAGAGGAAACAGAGGCATTGAGAAGTTAAATAACTTGCCCAGGTCACTCAGCTAGTAAATAATAAAGTTGGGATTCAGTTCTAGTCAGTCTGAATCCAAAGCCTCTTCTCGGGTTTGAAAAATGCTATTCTTTTCACTAAATATAGCCCCTATCACTTATGTTATTTGAAAACTTTATTTTAAGTGGCTGTAGGGGTGCCTGGGTGGCTCAGTGGGTTAAGTGGCTGTAAAAAATTTTTAAATCATTCCTCTGATTTTAGACATGTATGTTTTTAATTTGGTGCCTGTATTGCTGGTTAATAAGTTTAGGATAGCTTCCTGGAAATGGGTTTCCTATATCAACAAATATAAAACCTTCAAGGTTTCTTAAGACATATCAAATTCTTTTCCAGAAAAGTACAAATAATTTACAGTCTGGACGTATTTTTCAATCCCACATAAAAGCATTTTTTAACACCATGTGGCTTCATAAGCCAAGGCAAAGAGGAGAACTCAGTTACACTGCTAAATATGGTGGTTAGGATGAAGAATCACAGAATCTTCAAGCAGAAAGGAACGTCAGGTGTCACCTAGGCCACCTCCTTCTTTTATTAAGAACTAAGGCTTAGAGAGGTTAATGGACATGCCCCAAACCACAACCCTAATTAGAGTCAGAGTTAGGACAAGAATGGGTACTAGGCATTATATGATATACAACTGACCCTTAAATAACATGGGTGCCAACCCCCTGCACAGTCAAAAATCCATGTATTACCTTTGACTACCCCAAAGCTGAACTACCAGCCTACGGTTGACTGAAAGCCTTATTGACAATATAAACAATCAATTAACACATACTTTGTATGCTATATATATTATGTACTTTATTATTATGATAAAGTAAGCTAGAGGAAAGAAAATGTTATGAAGACAATCATAAGGAAGAGAAAATACATTTCCAGGATGTGTAAAAAAATCTGCATCTAAGTAGACCCAAGCCGTTCAACCCTGTGTTGTCTAAGAGTCAACTATATTGAGTCAGAGTCAACTATATTGAGTCAGAGTCTCTTAGAAGGTTTGGATGATTCAGAGGCATGCCATAATGTCTGCTAGGAGGCTTGACTAGGAATTTAAGAGACTCTTACTGTTTTGAGTTAACTTCACAGTTCCCCCCTGAAACTTCACACTTGTGAAGGATGTGGAAGTCACACAAAGGGGTCTTCCCTGAGCTGAGATGCCTGGTACCCACTCAGGGAGATAAAGCCCTCTGCTGGGCCAGAGGAAACCTGAAGTCTCCTTTCATCAGTTCTCCTACGTCTGGCCTACTGTGAGATTCATTAAGAGGATTCTGCATTCTCTCTTCATTATTCTGTTGATGGTACAGTACTTGTGAACAAAGTGCTACTCACATAATTCAAGACTGATTTTCTATGGCACTGACCAGAAATGGAGGATACTTCTTTTTATTATTTCCTGCACCATGTAAACATAACAGTTGTGTAAACCATTTACAGTTTGATTTGGCTTGGTATCCATCTGGATAGGCTGGGTTAAGCTCTTTAAGCCAGCTTAATTTGGCACAATTAATCTGAAGCAGACTGGTGGGCCATCCACTATGTTCTGGATAAGCCATGCAAAGGTTGCCATGGCAGGGGACAGGTGAGTTAAAGGAGTCATGTAGGCCCTTAACTCACTCAGCCTGGAAATGACAAGTGCCATTGTCCATTGGCCAGAACTAGAAACATGGTTTTTGTTTGTTTCTTTAGGTAGGATAAAATCGTTTTCTCATGTTTCTATTTAAATTGCAGTTAGTTAACATACCGTGTGGATTGGTTTCAGGAGTAGAATCCAGTGATTCATCACCTACACATAACACCCAGTGCTCATCACAACAAGTGCCCTCCTTAATGCCCATCACCCATTTAGCCAATTCCACTAACCACCTTCCCTCCAGCAACCCTCAGTTTGTTCTCTATAGTTGAGTCTCTTATGGTTTGCCTCTCTCTGTGTTTTTATCTCATTTTATTTTTCCTTCCCTTCCCCTATGTTTATCTGTTTTGTTTCTCAAATTCCACATATGAGTGAAATCATTGGTATTTGTCTCTCTCTGAATGACTTATTTTGCTTAGCATAATTCCCTCTTGTTCCATCCACACGGTTGCAAATAGCAAGATTTTGTTCTCTTTGATGTCTGAGTGATATTCCATTGTAAAAAAATACCACACCTTTGTTAGCAATTCACCAGTTGATGGACACTTGTGCTCTTTCTAGAGTTTGGCTAATGTTGATAATGCTGCTATAAATATTAGGGTGCATGAACCCCTTTGAGTGTATTTTGGCATCCCTTTGGTAAATACCTAGTAGTGCAATTGCTGGGTCATAGGATAGCTCGATTTTTAACTTTTTGAGGCACCTCCATACTGTTTAGAAACATGGTTTTGATTCACCCAGAGAAGAGGCTAGGAAAAGTCTTTGGAGAAATGCTTGAGTATTTGATGAGCATTAATGGTCTCTTTTGTATACTCAATGCTTGATACTTTGAAATTACTTACTTAAAAAATTGTAGGCAATTTTATATCATTTCAAGTTTTAAACATAGGGGTAAAATTTTCATATTACTTTCCTCCAAATATGCTTAAAGTGTAAATATATGGTGTTGCACATGCTATTGCTTTAAGAAATCCTTGAACTCCCTCTTAAAAACAACATAATTCTTGCTTAATAGTGTGAGATTTGGGCAATTCACTTACCTGTCTAAACCTGTGTCCCAATTGAAAATGGGTATGTTGTAGCGATTGTGTGCAGAACATTTGACATAGTGCGTAGCACAAGGTAAGTGTTCAATGAATATGAATGTTTTTCTTGTTGGTATTGTTGACATTGCAGTGATTGACAGTAATATCAACTCCTCTTAAATCAATGGTGTATCTACCATCATCAGAAAATAGTGTATTTTATGAGAATGAGTGATGTTTTGGCTAAGTTCTGGAAACAAAATGTCTTCATCTTCTGTATGTTCTTATCTTGGTAGACATGGGGAATTTCAAAGGTCATGCCCTCCCTGGAACCTTCTTCATTATCATGGGTATTTGGTGGACCATCAAGTGCATTCTGAAGTATGCCTTCAAAAAGCACAAAAGGACTTCCTACCTTGGCTCCAAAGCATTATTCCATCGAATAGAAATTTTTGAGGGAATCGTATTAATTGGCATGGCCATCACTGGTGAGTGTACCATTTCTGTGTTCTGTTTTCTCCTTTTGGGTATTTCTACATGCAAAGAGAAAAATTAAATATCAAATCAAGAAATTGCCAAAATGAACTTTTATTAAAAAATCTCTCGGGGGCGCCTGGGTGGCTCAGTGGATTAAGCCGCTGCCTTCGGCTCGGGTCATGATCTCAGGGTCCTGGGATCGAGTCCCACATCAGGCTCTCTGCTCAGCGGGGAGCCTGCTTCCCTCTCTCTCTGCCTGCCTCTCTGCCTACTTGTGATCTCTCTCTGTCAAATAAACAAATAAAATCTTTAAAAAAAAATCTCTGAACACATATTCTAATTATAATTTCCATCTGATTAAAATTTGTTAGAAGGTGACACTTCATGTTTATACAGAAGCCTATTCCTTAGTGAGTCAGTCATAGATATTAACTTGCCTGACCACTCAAGATGACTTTCCTTTATCGAATTAGTTGGAACCTTGAACTAGTTTTATAATATTTATTCTGATGCCTGAAAGAGTAAACTCTATCAGAAACCATTTTTCAAAATGATGCCAAAATAATCAAGTTATTGTGGAAAAGCCTTAGTCATAAGTTGCTGCTGATGGACTGTACAGAGGGGTCAGGCTGAAGAAGACCTTGTGTTACATACTCATCCTTTTTTGTGTTATTCTTAAATTGAAAAGGGAAGTTAGGCCAGATGACTTCTAAGGATTTTTCATTGACTATAAGGTTCTGAGAAAATTTTCTGTGGTTTTAGAATTCCCCGGTAGCCTCTCCTTTGTGAAAAACAGAACTTTCTCATTTCCCTTTGGATTTCTTCATGCTTTATTCATGGCAACAGGTCTTTGCTATGGACATGAAATTACAGAGCAACCATTTCCAAAGAAAGGAATTGACTTGCCAGATTCCACAGATTGACACATACAGCAGTATTTTAAAGAAAGTTTTACTGTTTCTGTACCTGACCAGACCATGTGCTATAACCAGTGTTTTCTCAGTTATCCTTAATTGAGGAAAAGCTGAACCCTAGTCTTTTGATTCTGAATCAAGCACAACTCTCCATTTCATGGTAGCTACCCAAAGATGCTACCCAAAGATGTAGGACGTGTCAGAAGGAAGTAATCAGCCTTTGTACGATTTATCTAGTCATTACATGAAAATGGAAACTAAGACCATCAGTGGAACTGGTCATGGAACTATGAAGAACTGAAATGATCAACTTTGAAGATCTGAAATAACTAGCTGTCTGACTAAACTGGTTATCTCTGACTAAAAGTTGATCATCCAAGCCAGTATTTGAACCTCTAAAACCAGCTGAAAGTACCAGTACTTAGCTGTTAAGGAACAGCCCAGAAAGAAGAATCAGCATCATAGAAGGACATTAGATTTGAATAAGCCATGGGTTCATTCCATATCTTCCTACTTTCTTTGTGAAGTCATGGAAAGTGTTGCTAAAACTGTGATATCTTCCTTTGCAGGCATGCTCGGGGAGCAGTTTATTACTGGTGGGCCCCACTTAGCCTTATATGACTATAAAGAGGGCCAATGGGTCGAGCTCTTGAGCTGGCATCATTTCACCATGTATTTCTTCTTTGGGCTGCTGGGTGTGGCGAACATCTTATGTTTTGTCTTCAGTTCACTTCCCACCTCCTTAACCAAGTTAATGTTGTCGAATGGCTTATTCGTGGAGGGTAAGTATAAGTGAGTATGTTCCTGTTTCACTATCCTTGGACACTTGTCTAGGCCTGTACAATAATATTCCTTTAGTGTCTTGGTGCATACAATAAAACAAGACAAGCACCATCATTTGATGTGCTTTATTCACATTTCAAATCGTACTTAAGGAACTGGCCACCGTGGTTATTTATCTCTAGGTTATCCTGGAGAGAATCATTATTTCTGCTTTAACAAGTGAAACTGAGTTCAGGGTAGTGAAGCATGGGTATCTTTTTTTTTTTTTAAGATTTTATTTATTTATTTGACAGACAGAGATCACAAGTAGGCAGAGAGTCAGGCAGAGAGAGAGAGAGAGCAGGCTCCCCACTAAGCAGAGAACCTTATGCGGGGCTTGATCCCAGGACCCTGGGGATCATGACTTGAGCTGAAGGTAGAGGCTTTAACCCACTGAGCCACCCAGGCACCCCGAAGCATGAGTATCTTGAAACAAGGAGACCACTCACAGCAACCTACTAACCTGTTAACTAGCTATTTTCATATTGATATAATGAAGCTTCACCATTACATGATAAGTGGAGTCAAAAATCAGTCACTAAAAATAAGAGGTCCTATTTTGGAAAGGTTAATGAAAAATACTTTTTGTTCAGTTGATGTCCCTCTTACTGTGTAGGGAAAACAGGTGTTTAGTAACTTGTTTTCATTTATTGTATTTGTAAGGAATAAATTGATTATGGAACTAAAAAAGCCCATGGGGTACCTGGGTGGCTCAGACATTAAACATCTGCCTTCAATTCAGGTCATGATCTCAGGGTCCTGGGATCGAGCCCCTCATTGGGCTCCCTGCTCAGCAAGAAGCCTGTTTCTCTCTCTCCCACTCCCCCTGCATGTGTTCCTTCTCACTGTTTCTCTGTCAAATATATAAATAAAATCTAAAAAAAAAAAAAGAACTAAAAAAGCCCCAGATTATCAGGAGGGGTCATTTCCTAATTGCCCACCTTCCCGCCCATATCTGAAGATAAGGACTTTTGCCAACCCCTCTCTGAGCACAAAGGCTAACTAAAAGATGGGCATCAAAAACCATTTTTTACTGTTTTTTACTGGCAATATTCTCAGTATTTCAGGGTGTTACCATATATTTTTTTTAAAAAGATTTATTTATTTGACAGATAGAGATTACAAGTAGGCAGAGAGAAATAGGAGGAAGCAGGCTCCCAGCCAAGCAGAGAGCCTGATGCGGGGCTCGATCCCAGGACCCTGGGATCATGACCTGGGCTGAAGGCAGAGGCTTTAACCCGCTGAGCCACCCAGGCGCCCCAGGGTGTTACCATATTTTGAGTGAACAACTTTTCCTCCTCATCTACATGAAAGGGTTGAAGATAAAGCTGGAATCTATTCATGGGATCAAAAAATATAGGTAGTTACTACTTCTTGGGAGCTTCCAGAGCATCTTTTCATACCCAGCAAAGTCGTCTCTTATGATTTATGTATATATGTATTTGCTTACTCCAATGGACTGAATTCCTTCAGGCGAGGTTTTGTTTCATTCATCTGTGTGTTCACCCTAACTGTGGCTCCTCTGTCCCAGAACCCTTACTATTCATCCTCCTGCATAGAAGATGCTTTGAAATATAGTTAGTTAAAGAAGTCATGCTATGTTAGACAAGGAAAGGGAAAAGGAGTGATAGATCCTTATTCTTAAGAGGTAGTGATGTTGGGAGGCCCGGGTGACTCAAGGTTAAGCATCTGCCTTCAGCTCAGGTCATGATTCCAGGGTGCTGGCATTGAGTCCTGCCATCAGGCTCCTTGCTCAGCAGGGAGACTGCTTCTCCCCCTCGTTGTGCTCACTCTCTCTCTGACAAATAACATCTTTAAAAAAAAGAGGTAGTGAGGACTCCAAAAAAAATGCTAGAGGTTTCCATTATTGTGGGAAGCAGAGAGCACTTAATATTTTGGACAAATTGGTGTGTGTGCATGTGTATATGTGTAAAATTCTGTGGGATGGGGGAGAGACAGAGGGAAAGAGAGAGGGAGAGAAATGGTAGATGTCCCTTGGTTTCACTGAATAAGAGAAACTGTTTCTTCCCTCTCTATCAGCTTTTGTCTTGTACAATCACACTCATGGCCGGGAAATGCTGGACATCTTTGTGCACCAGCTGCTGGTCTTGGCTGTCTTTGTGGCAGGCCTGATTGCCTTCTTGGAGCTCTTCATACGGACCAATATTACTGTGGAACTTCTTCGGACAAGCTTTATCCTGCTTCAGGGGAGCTGGTTTTGGCAGGTGAGTTGGGGCCTCCAGTGAAGGGATCTGGTATTTCCATCTGTACTCTTCTCTCTTTGATGGGGTATTTTGATCCAGAATCAGGGACTTCCCTCTGATGTGCCACCTGTAGTGAGAATGTGGGTCTTTGAGAGGTGATGTTTCTTTGAGTAGCCCAGAGGCCCTAGTGGGAGTGCTGACAGAGGGGCTGGAAAGTAAGTGGGGTGTGGCCATCTTCCTCACACACCTGGATATCCATAATGTAGGAATTCTGGGCCATTGCTTGTTGTGAGCAGCAGGTGCTAATGCTAACACAATTTACAGCCTAATGAGTAATGAGCTTGAGAAATATATGAAAAGCAGGAAGGAGAGGAAATGACTAATTATTGAGAAACAATGATGTGCCGACCACTCTACAAGACTATTTCATACATGTTGTTTCAATTTGTCCTCACAGTGACTTGGAAGTTAGGTATTATCATCCCAAATTTATGGATAGGACTCCAGGATACGATGTGACTATCCCAGACTCACACAGTAATGGAACTAGCATCTAAATGTGGGTCTGGTTGACCCCAAGTCCTGGGCTCTTTCCATTTTATTCTGTTGACTACCTAAACTTGGCGTGTTGTCAAAAACATGTATTCCAATTAGTGAACTTATATGTTATAGACACTGGTAAATCATACTCTAAGATGCACATATAGATGTAAGGAAATCCTGAGATGAAAGGTAAATGTGGTTTAATAGCGGATGACTTCTTAGAGGAGATATTTCATCATCAGAAAGCAGAAACTTGGGATGAGGTTATTGCAGGGATTTGCAAACTATTAGTGTTCCATTAATAATTAATGATTAATTAAGAATCTGAGGGAAGAAGCATGGGCTGTCACAACTGAGAATAGGCTGACCTAATGTCCCTTCTGGCAGAGAAATAATGTTTTCACATTTCACCAAAAGCTTTTCTGGGAAAGAGCTATGGGGTTAAAAATCTTTGGGCATAAATCTGTGACTATTTAAAAATCTTTTCCATCTATGAGTATGTCTAGACTAGTTTCCTTTTTTACCTGGTGGCTAGACTAAATAACGTTTGGAGGCTTAAAGAAAAATGAACATTTAATACCAGTACAAACACACACACTGGCAGGAAATGAAGGTTTAGCTGTAGTACCTCTCTCCACCCTCAGATTCCTCTGAAACAAAAATGTCTGGAGACACAGGCGAATTTATTCTGCTTTTATTTTGATGTTATGTGTGGTAAATGAATGTTTATGGCCAATAAACATTGTCGTAAGCTAATAATAGGACATCGTGAATTGCTTTTCACCATATTTTTTTCTCTATCTACTTGTCCATAGGTGGTTAATACTAGTGCATAAACAATATGTAGACAGATTAGCACATCTAGATTCTTGGAACTATAAAGGAGTTGGGAAATGGTGAGGCAAATGTTCAGATTGGCCATTTTTTTATAACTCATATGTAAAGGATGGGGTAATAGGCAAACTTCGAGAGAACTCTGCTCCCAATCTTTAAGAATGGTTTCTTTCCCGAAGCTCATTACAGTCAGATATGTTTTCTCAGAGACTGTCATGAGCACACTATGAAGGCGCACACAGGAGTTGTGTCTTTCCACAATGTCAGCTTTATTCAATCATGAAGCAAAGTTAAATCACAATGATAAAGCAGGTTCGGGATTCCAAACTCGATGACATTTCACCATGTGATTAAACTTGGCTTGTTACACACCACACAAAGCAGGACAGAAGACAAATCACACAACAAGCAAGAGAACAAAAGGGTGTAGGAGGCTAACGAACCAAACTCGATGTCAGCGCAGTTGAGATAAGGCCTCTGTCGACCTCAGTTTGATCCGTGTAAGCTCTCCACACTTAACTGCTTATGTTCAAGCAGTGAAGGATCTTGGTTCCGTTTGGAGATCCACTGGGCAGAGCCTTCCACGGCAGCTGCCTTTTTATTTTATTATTTTTTTTTTTTTAAGATTTTATTTATTTATTTGACAGAGAGAGATCATAATTAGGCAGAGAGGCAGACAGAGAGAGTGAGAGGGAAGCAGGCTCCCTGCTGAGCAGAGAGCCCGATGCGGGACTCGATCCCAGGACCCTGAGATCATGACCTGAGCCGAAGGCAGCAGCTTAAACCACTGAGCCACCCAGGCGCCCTGGCAGCTGCCTTTTTAAAATGGTGAGACAGAGAGGGATTAATATCTGAAGAGTCTGACAGTTTGCTGCCAAAATCCTTCCCTTTTTAAAGGGATTTAATTGGTTTTGGGTCCCTGCAGACCTCCTCTGGTTCTACTCGCTATCAGTTCTGGGGTCCCCACCATACCGCCTAGCTCCTGCTTGACACAAGGGACTCCATTTTACTCACTTCGAAAACCTATCCATATCATGCAATTTAAAAAAGAAAAAGATATCCTTCAGGCCCATTCATTCCATGAAACATGGTTTATCTGAGACTCTTTGTGGGAAAATACTTTTTTTTTCAAGGTTTATTTATTTATTTGAGAGAGCAAGTGAGAGAGGGAGAGAGAGAGGGAGTGGGAGGAGGGGCAGATGGAGAGAGAGAGAGGGAGAAAATCTCAGGCAGATTCTCCACTGAGCACCGAGCCCAGACCAGGGGTGCTGGTGGGATGGAAGACTCAATCTCACAACTTGGAGATCACGATCTGAGCCAAAATGAGGAGTTGGATGCTTAACCAACTGAGTCACCCAGACACCCCTGTGGGAGAGTATTTTTAAAGCTCATCTTTGCACTTTGTCATTTCCAAGTTCCTCCCCATCACTGTCAGAGTTGAGGCAGAGATCCTTGTGGAGGAGAAGATAATTCTGTTGTCCTTACTTCCCATTACTTTGAACAGTATCTGATGTATCACTCACCCCCTCATTAATGCCCCAGGGACTCCTCCCACAACTTCCCAGATCCTGAGTCTAAAGTAAATGCAGCTTTGTTTTGGCTTTAAGAAAGATGAAGTTCTGAATCTTGGAACACTGAAAAAAAAAAAAAAAAAGAAAAGACAAAAGTTCATTCAGAGATGTCAAAAAGACCCAACTAAGCAGTAATGGTCTGAAGTATGGTATGGTAGATCAAACACTTGTTTAAGACTAATAGTGTTAAAATAAGTGATTGGAGCATTAGACATAAAACACTAGGAAATTCAAACTTTAACCTATGGGAAATGGGCCCCTGGCTTGTTGTATGTTAGGGAAGATAATTATTTACATTTTAAATGTGATATTAAATTAGTCAAAACCAGATATTCAGGGATGCCATAGAAGATACAGCAAGAAAAAAAAATCTTTTTCAGACCTTTTTTCTGGTTAGAATTTTACATTAGGAAGCAAATTAGAATACCCAGTGAAAGATTAGTGGCTGATTCTATATTTCAAGTGGAAATGTATTCTTTCCCTCATCTGGAGGCCAGAAGTCTAGAAATCAAGGTGTCAGTATATTGGGGGCCCAAAGGCAGAATCTGTGCTATGCCTCTCTCCTCGAGAGCTGCCAGCAATCCTTGACATACCTTGGCTTATGGCAGCGTAACTTCAACCTCTGCCTCCAGAGTCACACCTGTGTGTTTCTGTGTACCTGTGTCTTCATATGGCCTTCCATAATAAGGATACTGGTCATTGGATTTAGGGTCAGTTCTAATCCACTATGACCTCATCTCGAGTTGATGACATCTGCAGAGACTTTATTTCCAAATAATGTGACATTCACAGGCACCAAGTGTTAGGACATCAACATATCCTTTTGGAGGCACACAACATAACTCGCAACAACTCTACCTCTGGGAGCTATAGCAAATTACTTCCCAAGCAGGGATAGATGGGTGGATGGCATTGGAAGGACATCAGTGGGACCAATAGGTAAGAACTGGGGAGCTGGTCCATGGTTCATTACACTCAACTTACTTGACACAATTTCTTTGTTACCTTTCATAAGTTGCTTCAAATGGAGGGCATGAGGTGAATGAGGATAATGATATCTTATTCTTGGAATTATGATGAGGACTGAAAATTATTGTGAAGTTTATGTGCATGAATGAGGTTAAGGTGCCTCACACCTACTGATACATATATTGGGTGGTACAAAGAGAATTCTTTAAAATGGGAAATAGAAACAAGAGATTAAGACCCAAGTCTTATTTTTTCCTAATTTACTCAGGTTTTGTGAAATTTCAAACAGAAATGGAATTAAAGTTTCACTCAAAAGTATGGACTAAATGCTTTTTTTTGTTGTTGTTCTTGTAAAATTTCATTAATTAGATGTGTGATCCTAGGCAAATTATAAAACCACCCAATTTTCTCATCTGGATGATGAAGACAATAATACATTAAAGTGGAGGTAATAATACATCATTTTAAAGGCCATTGTCAGGAAAACTCCCAACTACTGTAACTGACAGTTACAGTTCTAGTTAGCCAGTGGACATTCATACAATTATCCTTGTGATTATCTTGGTATTATATTTCATTTAGTTCTAGAGACCTGACCTATGTCCATTCCCCATCCTGCCATCTGTCTATCATTCTTCCCTCTCTCTCTCTATCTTGTTTTTGGTTAGGATAAAATTTACATAACAGAATTAACTGTTTTAGAGTATATAATTCAGTGCCATTTAAGGACATTCACAATATTGTACAAGTATCACTGTTATTCAGTTCTGAAACATTTTCATCACCCCAGAAGAAAACCCTAGAACCCTGAAGCAATCATTCTCTTTCGCTCTCCTCCCAATCCCTGATAACCACAAATTTGCTTTTTATTTCTATGAATTTACGTATTCTGGATATTTCATGTAAATAGAATCATACAATATGTGACCTTTTGTGTCTGCCTTCTTTCTCTTAACATAATGTTTACAAGATTCATCCATATTATATCACATATTAGTGCATCATGACTTTATGGTTCAATATTCAATGATATTGATATACCACATTTTGTTTACTCACCATCAGTTGACAGACATTTGGGTTGTTTTCAACTTTTGACTGCTGTGAATAATGCTGCTATGAACATTTGTTTATAAATTTTTGTTTGAATATTTGTTTTCAGTTCTTTTGAGTATATGCTTGGGAATGGTATCGCCAGGTGATATGATAATTAATGCTGCATTTAACTTTTTGAGAAACTGTCCAATTGTTTTGGACAGTGACTGCACCATTTTATATTCCTACCAAGAATTTACAAGGATTCCAATTTCTCCATATTATTACTAAAACTTGTTATTTATTATTTTTACCATCCTAGTGAGTGTGAAATGGTATCTCCTTATGGTTTTGATTTGCATATCTATAATAAGTGACAATGTTCATCATCTTTTCATGAGTTTATTTACCACTTGCATACCTTCTTTGGAGGAATGTCTCTTCAACTCCTTTGTTCACTTAAAAATATTTGTTTTTTGTCTTTTAACTGTTGAGTTGTAGGAGGTCTTTATACATTGTAGATAATAATTCCTTATCAGATATATGACACAGCAGTATTTTATTCCATGCTGTGGACTCTCTTTGCATTTTCTTGATAGTGTCCTTTGATGTATAAAAGTTATTTAATTTTTGTGAAGTCCAATTTATCTACTTGTTGTTTGGTTGATTGTATTTTTGGTGTAGGGTCTAAGAAGAAATCCCCAATCCCAGGGCATGAAGCTTTCCTTTTATGTTTTCTCCTGAGAGTATTATGATTTTATTTATTTATTTTAAAGATTTTATTTGTTTATTTGACAGACAGAGATCACAAGTAGGCAGAGAGGCAGGCAGAGACAGAGCAGTCTCCCCACTGAGCAGAGAGCCCGATGTGGGACTTGATCCCAGGATGCTGGGATCATGACCCGAGCCGAAGGCAGAGGCTTTAACCCACTGGGCCACCCAGGCACACCTAGTTTTATATTTGGTCTTTGATCTGTTTTGAGTTAATTTTTATATGGAGTGTGAGACAAGGGTCCAAATCCATTCTTTTGCATGTGGATATCCAGTTGTCCTAGCACCGTTGAAGAGACTACTGATTTACCCACTGAATGGCCTTGGAACTCTTGTCAAAATGAATTTTCTACAGACATATAGATTTATTTCTGGAGTCTCAATTCTATCTCATCAATCTGTATTTCATGATGTCTATACCACACTATTTTGATGACTGCAGTTTTATAATAAGTTTTGAAATCTGTAAGCATGGGTCTTACAGCTTTGTTTTTATTTTTTGAGGTTGTTTTGGTTATTCTGGGTTCATGGTAATTACATATGATTTTTAGGGTCAGCTTTCCATTTCTGTAAAAAAAGACCATTGGGATTTTTAAAAAATTTGAATTCAGTTAGCCAGTGTATAGTACATCATTAGTGTTTGATGTAGTGTTTAGTGATTCATCAGTTGCATATAACACCCAGTGCTCATCACATCACGTGCCCTCTGAGGATCGTGGCAGGGGAGGTGAGTGGGGGGATGGGCATTAAGGAGACCATGGGGATTTTGATGGAGATTGCACTGAATTTGTAGATTGCTTTGGGTGTTATTGCTGTCTTAACAATATTAAATCATCCAGTCCATGAACATGAGATGTATTTCCATTTATTTAGGTCTTGAAATTTTCAACAATGTTTTGTAGTTTTCAGTGAACAAGTCTTAAACCTCCTTGATTAAATTTATTCCTAAGTATTTTATTTTTTTCAGTGCTATTGTAGGTAACATTGTTTTCTTAATTTAATTTTTGTGTTGTTCATTAGACGTGTATAGAAATACAACTGAATTTGTGTATTGATTTTGTGTTCTGCAAGTATGCTGAATTCATTTATTAGCTCCAATAGATTTTTTTTTTTTGTGTGTGGATTCTTTAGGGTTTTCTATATATAAGATCATATCACCTGTGAATAGAGATAGTTTCACTTCTTCCTTTAGAATCTGGATGCCCTTTATTTTACTTGACTAATTTTTGACTAGAAGTTTTTAGGACAATGTTGAATAGAAGTGGTGAATCCAACACCCTCCTTTTGTTGTTGGTCTTAGGGGGAAAAGCTTCTAGTCTTTGATCACTGAATATAATGTTAGCTGTGAGCATTTATTTATTTACAAACCTCTGTGTACTCTAATTTTGAAATAACTGAGTGAAACTTCACAGCTTAGAAACCTGGCACATTCTCTGAAAGTCCACTAATCCACAGAGATGATTACTATTTATATTTTGAAAGTTTTTTTTTTTCCATTTTATTTATTTTTTCAGCGTAACAGTATTCATTCTTTTTGCACAACACCCAGTGCTCCATGCAAAACGTGCCCTCCCCATTACCCACCACCTGTTCCCCCAACCTCCCACCCCTGACCCTTCAAAACCCTCAGGTTGTTTTTCAGAGTCCATAGTCTCTTATGGTTCCCCTCCCCTCCCAAAAGTTGCTCTTCAAATGTCCTTAACATTTTTTTTTTCAAAATTGTGACCTGGTAGATACTATCTGTATTACTAAAGCAGGCAGTAAGATCTAATGTCTTATCTGTAACATCTCAGATAATTGGGGTTACCTTAGTTAAGATTAATCTTAGAACCAAACATTTTGAAATGTACTCTCTTTGGGAATGTGGCTGATTATTTTAATATGTGTTTTTTGTTTTAAATTACAGATTGGTTTTGTCCTTTATCCCCCCAGTGGAGCTCCTGCATGGGATGCAATGGATCATGACAACATCATGTTTCTTACCATATGCTTTTGTTGGCATTATGCATTAAACATTGTTGTTGTTGGAATGATTTATGCCTTTGTCATTTGGTAAGTTAGTGATTTTTTTGTTCATGTAAGTTATATTTCTTGGTATATGATCATCAAGACTCAAAAGTATTGAACTTTAGGTTTGAAGGGGGACTCCATTCCTTAGTATTCCACAAGACAGGGTAATGCAGCAGAAAATTATCTGCAAACCCAGAAAGTCCCCCTTGAAAGAATAAATGCTGGTTTAAAGTTAGACTCAGCCAACTGTGTCTCATCTGTGTCTTTGACCTGTGTGTCACCTTTCAACACACTTTTCTGTGCCTTTGTCTCTTTGCATATGCTGTCTCCTTTTCCAGATGGTCCTCTCCATACCTGCAGGGAGCCCTCCACTTGCTCACATGTACATTAATCATAGCAATTCACAAGCTTGGTGTCATTTTTTGACCAATGTTTATGTCTCCCATTAAATTTGAGTATATGATTAATTTGACATTTGCTCTAATATTTCTAAAAGTAAGAGTCAGTTGAAAACTCATATTTTTTAAAAAGAAAATTTATTATCATAAAAAAAGAAAAATCATATTTTTAGACCCCAATACAAGGTCTCACAGTGGATGAAGAACAATAGAACAGATTGATAAAATACATATTCCTAGATCTGCCACCTATCAGCTATATGACTTTGGACAAATTATGCAACCACATTAAGTCTCAGTTTTATTGTTTACAAAATGGGAATAATAATCATACCTAAATGAGATAGGTGTTTACACTGCTTAGGACATAACAAGGGGACAGTGGAGGTTATTCTTCTTCTCGTTGATCTTGTTCTTTTTGTTACTTTTCTTTTTCCCCTCCCCTCCTCCTGTATCACAAAAGACATAATGTATAGACCCTAAGGAAGAGAGATAGACAATTTATTTTTATTTTATTATTATTATTTTTTATTATGTTAGTCAC
Organism: Meles meles; assembly: GCF_922984935.1. Taxonomy (NCBI): domain Eukaryota; kingdom Metazoa; phylum Chordata; class Mammalia; order Carnivora; family Mustelidae; genus Meles; species Meles meles. The sequence goes on along the minus strand of NC_060069.1, from coordinate 114,379,989 downwards.
CAGAGGTAGACAATTTACATACAGTGCAGTAGCTGGAACTATTAGAAGAAAGTACTATTGAAGCCCAGAAGAGGCTTCCCCGCAGTTGAGAATTAAGCCTTAGCTTGAGGGATGAAAAGAAGTAGAAGGAGCTGAACATGGTTCCTGTCTTTAAGGTAGCTAATACCAAGCCACAATGGGTATGGCTAGTTCCAACTACTAGGCATGCACTTAATTCTTCAGACTTCAGCACTGACCTAAATATTCTGTATCTGCAGTCTTCATTTTGGTGACCATGAACTACTTGACTGTGGTTTCTGAGCACTTGACATGTGCCTAAGGTCACATTAATTTTAATTAACTTAAATATCTGTAAATGCATAGTATCTAGCATATTGGGCAGTATATGTCTAATAGGTTCTCTGGATTCCTAAAATTGGTAACTGTTTCCAGGCTCAGTGGGGTCTCAGCCTCTTCAAACACTAGCTTTCTACTCTTCCCTCCAGGTCACCTCTCTTGTCTCGTGCTTCTTTGAGCTTCACTGTTGAAGCAGCTTTGGTGCTGGGTCTCTAAGTAAGAGAACCATTTCCTTGTTTAGCTCCAGATGTCTCTGCTAGGCTTTGGGTCAGCTTACTTTGATCTGTAGATACCTCCTTCTAGAGGTCTAAGTGCTTTGGGTACTAGGAGATTCTAGCTTCTCATTGACTGATTTCTATTAGTTCCATTTCATTCCTCCAAAGCAGGCACATGGTTGGTTGGACTGGCTCTGCCACTGAATGAAACTTGGCTTCTTCCTCTGTTGTTCTAGGCTGACATCTGGGCCTCATCTCATTAGGGGCTGGGAAGCCTCCAAGAATAATGGCAACATTCAAGGAACCTCTCTAGCTCATGTCAGCTCCCTTCCAGAGCCAAAAGAAGACTACTGTCTCTTCCTGTTTCAAAAAGCTTCAGACCTCTCTTATCCACGTACAGTTTTCTAGAAACCAGAAGGTCCATGTTGACTTCCTCAGCCTTTACCTTTTGACCACTTAGTCCCTTCTACCTGGCATATCCAAATTAAATGCTTATCTCTTCTATGAAAACTTTGTGACTGTTCTAGACTCATTTCCCTTCATGAGTTTTCTAGTACTTTAGTCACTATTACCCCTTTTTGCAATTGCAATCTATCTATACTGTTAGCTCATGTCAGCCTTACCTGCTAGCTAGATTGTAGCACCTTGAGGAAAATACCCTTTTCATGTTTTGCACAGATCTTGACATGCTGTCAAATGGCATTCCATTTATTGTGTAGGTACTCAATAAACATTTATTTACTGTTTTAATAGATCTGCTTCAGAGTTACATGAATATGGGCTTTGTTTGGAAATCATGTTTCAGATGCTTTTCAGTCTTGCTCTCATAATGCTCTTGGAAATATAAAAACAAGAGCTTATGTTGTGAGGTATGTTGATATAAACTTAAGCAATAACCTAAAAAATATAATGAAGATTCAGTACTGACTTTCAGTGAGGTCACATGGCAGGCTAATTCAGTTGTAGAATCATAAGGAGTTTTGACAATCTATTTTTCAGGATTTGATCGGAGTAGTTTCTAAGTCAGTCACAGGTGATGGATTTTTAGTACATTATATCAGAATTTGTTTGACAAAATGCAAAGATCACCATGGAAACAAAACTGGGTTATGGAACCACAGCCCCCCAAATCTCAGAAAAATGAAGTTGTACTTCCCAGCTTTCCAGAATAATGGCTCAAAGATTGCCTCATTCAGCCCATACCTGCAGTTCTGAAATAACAATTCGTAAGAGAGACTTACCTGTTTGGAAATTTTGTTGGATGTTCTACTGTATTTCACATTTAAACTCCACTATTCATAGAAATATGTCAAAAGCCCCTCTCTATGGGTAGAGAAGTATGCCCACATTCAGGTTGGTTTCCTAAGCAATAATCCAGGTGACTCGTTTTGAAGAACAAAATAGAGATGTCCAAATCCCAGGAATGTGACAGTTTGCCTTCTGGAAGTTTCATTTCCAGATGGACTCTGGAAGTACACCCAGAGTCTCAGTTCTGCTCTTTCTCTTATTAATTGAAGAAAACCCATGGGAGCACAACCTCAGACTCACTCATGCTAACCTTAGTATCCTGGACTAACATCATTCCAGGAACTAGCAATTATTTGCACTTCCTCTTTATCATTACAGCCTTTAATCTGTCTCCAGCGCCCATTTATACATGTGCCAATACCCAGGTCTACAGGGTGCAGACAGAGCCTGAACATGTCTCAGCTTGGGAGCTTATAGTAACAGCAGACGCAACCCAGGAAGGAGACGTGGGAAACAGAAAGAGTCATCCATGAAGGAGGAGTGGGAAACAGGAAGGGCCTGTGTTAACAATTAATTTATAATAAGTAGCCATATATTTGTTTTATTTTCCACATGAGCCATCAGGACTGTATCTCATTACTGAATTAACAGTTAATCCATTTCATTGAGCATGTATTGAGGTTGTGCAATGTAGAGATAACCACATGGATCTGAGATATGACACAAACACTGTTACCGCCTTTAAATTGTTTAAGCCTATTAGTCTTTCGTGAGAACAGTGCCTTGAAGAGTTGAGGACATCGGAAGCAATATCAGTAGTCAATTAATCAAGGCAAATCATTTCAATTGGTTTTCTTGATCTTGATGAGTCAATAGTTGTTATTGGTACTACTCAGTTGTTGTATATTGAAGGAGTTAATGCTGAGTTGAAAGTGACTGAAGAATTAACCTCTATGAATAAGTGAGTGATGTGGACTCCTGGCAGATTGCTCCGAAGGCCATTGATTAGTCAGATGTGTGTTGAGTCACTGTTACGCACCAGTTGGTCTAGGCTCTGGCTAGCGGTAGGGCACTAAATAAGATAGTCTTTGCTCTTATATTCTCATAGCATCCAGAGCACAGAGCTTATATTCTCGTAGCATCCAGAGCACAATAAAGTCAATGCATATTTATGGGGGAAGGCCAGAGCTTCACTGGAAGAAGGGAGGCAGAAGATAAGGGATGCAGATAGGCTGGTGAAGTTTTTCACAAAATGAGAATGATTGTGATGACTTGGTGTATCAAATTTGTTTGTGCATTCCTATGAACTTCTGGAATTAACTGTGTTCTATCAATATGGTCGTAGAACAGTGTCTTTATGAATAATTATGCACAGGAAAGCTTTGCTTAGATTTTATTACATCAGAGAAGTGGAGAGTATGCTGAGTTTCTGGGAATAAGAACCTTTGTATCTTCCAGCGTCAAAAATGATACTCTGATTTCCCCCAGACCTACAGATCTCTTAATCTATGAAAACAGTCACATAGGGGGAGGGCACTTCTTCCAACTTCCTAGTTCACCATGGATCACACATGGACCATCGACCACATGCAATTGAGCAGTCCGTGGCCTACACAAAATCACTCCTCTGAAGGCACACTTTGGGAAGGACTGGACATGGGGCTTGACACGGGGAAGGAGATGCCTCTATACACTTTCCAAGAGAGGGCTCCTTTTTGCAATACATACCTAGGTGCGGACTTGATGGAAAAGCTCTCGGCTGACCTTGGTTTCATCTTGGCTTGCTGCCGCCCAGAGATTCTCTTGTTTGTTTTAGAAATGATCAAAGCTATGAATGATTAGGCATTTTCTGAAACCTGAACAATCTTGTTGTACATTTACTTAATAACTGATTGTACCTATTTACTTATACCCTGCTTCAGTCCACAAAAAGTTTTCAGGTAGCTCTAAAGCCAAATAAAAGTGACTTTCTTTTTTGGATTGCCTCTCCCATTTGCACAGATAATTTGGAGTTTGTTGTATTACAGATAGACGTTGTTCTGGGTTTTTCTTAAACAGCATAACATGAGATATCTTTCATTCTCCTCAGGTTGGTTAAATCTCGACTTCAGAGATTCTGCCCCTCAGAAGTTGGACTCCTGAAAAATTCTGAACGAGAACAAGAATCAGAAGAAGAGATGTGATTTTGATGGGCATAGTTTTTCTGGATGAACTTCTCTTTTCTGGATTAATTTTGTTCATGGTTTTGTTTTTTGACCTTTTGCTTGGAGAACATACAGCTGAAGGTGATTCTTGGTATATTGTTTGTATTTCCAATTTGGTTAAAGTATTTGAATTCAAATATTTTATTTTTAGGTTTGTAAGTACTTTGGGTGATAAAAATGCATTTTGCACATCAATCATGGTATTTGGGGCCTGGAGTGGCTATTCTCAGATCATCTAAGTTAAAATCCATGCTAAGAAAAATGTTTTATTTGCATTATAGATATGCTCAAGGTTCTTGGGCTTACTACCATTTGTAACTCATTAAACATGGAATTACACCTGTTTATCTTGTTGCTACAATGAGAAATAAATGAATGCAGGAAACTTGGTAGAGACATCTTGTCTTTTTTTTGCCGCGGCCGGCACGACAAATTGACCAGGAAACGTGAGGGTAAGAGGATGGTGAAAAGAAGTTAAAGAGACAAAGTGATGGGGACAGGAGGGACACTGAGGAGGATGTCCAACAGTGCCGAGTTTATTCAGGGCAGCGAGGCATTATATAGCCAACAGAAATAATTACAAAGAAGTGCCCATCATTAGCTAATTACGATGTTACATATGCATGAAACCCTCCAGACTTCCCCATTAACTACTTCTCAAGGTCTAAATGCAGATCTTCCAAGGCCAGTGGTCTTTGTCTTCAGATAATAATTACAAAGAAGTAACAACAAACCGGAGAGAGTTCTTCGAGCTGTGCTGGAACAGCAAGGACCAGTTAAGAATTTAGGACCCCACCCAAATTGCTTTCCTCTCACTAGTAAACGTGTAGGAAGTCACGTAGGTGAGCGCACAACACAGAGCACAGACCCTTTCTCAGTGCAACTCAACTTTTCCATCCTAATAAGCCTTTTTTAGGCTATTCGGACTTTAAAGGAGACACAAGTCAGGGCCTGGTTTGGTCCTCGTCTCAAGCCTTATCGTGGCCTCCCACACATCTCATCTTTTTTTTTTTTTTTACATTCTCATTTTTTTAATTTAAATTCAATTAGCCAACATATAGTACAACATTAGTTTCAGATGTAGAGTTCAATAATTCATCAGTTGCATGTAATACCCAGTGCTCATCACGTCATGTATCCTCCTTAATGCCCATCACCCAGTTACCCCATTCCCCCAACTATCTTCTCTCCAGGAACCCTCAGTTTGCTTCCTGTAGTTAAGAATCTCTCACAGTTTGTCTTCCTCTCTGGTTACTTCCCATTCAGTTTTCCTGCTCCCCTTTCCTATGATCTTCTGCACTGTTTTAAGCAGCAATGTCTACAACAGCCAAACTGTGGAAGGAGCTGAGGTGTCTATCAACAGATGAGTGGATAAAGAAAATGTGGCATATATCTACAGTGGAATATTATCCAGCCATCAGAAAGGATGACTACTTACTGTTTAAGTCGACATGGGTGGAACTGGAGGGTATTATGCTAAGTGATATAAGTCAATCAGAGAAAGATAATTATCATATTATTTCACTCATGTGTTTTGAAGATTCAACTGCACCTCACCCTTGCATCATGAAAAAGGAGCAGTGTGACAAATTCCTTTTTGTGAGACATCTCCTTTTGTAACGTCTGACTTGTTCCCTGAGAAAAGTAACACAGCTGTCATCCTGAGTTGTGCAATCTTTTAGAGAAGATGAGAGAAGTGATCCCTAGCATGGGTGCAAAGCTATGAGAGCTTGGAAAGGGGAGTTATGATGTTATCTATAGAACAAAAAGTCATCACCACAGCATAGCATGGCCACCATACTATCCCTTCTGCTGAAATAGTGGAGGGTTAAAATAAGGAAAGATATTTTACAGATTACCTGGGTAAAAAGTCAAAGCTCTTACCTCATCTTGCACTAAGTAGCCCTTAGTGGAGAGTCAAGAAATCTTATTTCTAATTCTGGCTCTACAATTAACCAGCCTCTAGGACTTTGGCAATCACCATGTCCTCTCTAAAGTAAGGGAATTGAGCTGGATGAGGCACTTTATGGCTATCACATTTTATGAATCTAGAATCTCTGAGACAAAGTGAAGTTGACAGCTGATTTAGTACCATGTTAGTCAGAAAGGCTAGTCTCTGCCATGGCAGCAAAGGTAAGGAGGGTTTCAGGAATCCTTGAGGGCTGATTGAATATAGAAGAAAGGAAGGAGCCTCATGGGAAGCTGGAGGAGAAATGTGGGCAGTTAAGTTCTACAGTTCCATGGCATTCTAGAAACACTGACAAATCCAGACGCCTGTTCCTGTCTGGTATTATCACAGTGATGCTGGAGAGGGAGGTGAGTAGATTCTTCAGGCCAAAGAACTGGACACATTCATTGTTTTTTTACATAAGGGTTGGAAAGAACTGATGTGGGTGCCTGAAGACTTATTTTGAATCCTACGATAAAGCTGAGTGCAATTCTGGCATATGAATTGTCCACGAGAATGTGATGGCAGCATGTGATCATGGCATTCTACCCCATGTCATCCTCTATCTTCTCTAGTCCAGCAAGCTTTTAGAACTTTGGCAAGTTTGTGTTTCAAAAGAGTGAGCTGTCAGCTGCAGTTCATGAAAATGGCATTGCTGGGATATAGGTCTGAGTAAGGGACTCTAAGAATAAAGAGCCAAAACCATATTAAGGCTACAATTTTGAAAACTGATATAAGAGCAAATATTCTCACAGTCTTTATGAGAGAGCAGAAATATCCGTTCCTCTAGTCTCTGGATGGAAAGAATGCAAGTGAGATGCAACTCTGGGAGTTCTCTGTGGAGGAATATTTGGTTCCAGTGCAAGGCCACAGCCTGAGGCTATCTGCCTCTAGTCCCTGATACGAACAATACATTTGAACACCATTATTGTAACTTTAAGGAAGCCTTCACCAAGGAGGGAATAGGAGAGGGTGCCCTTCCTTATTTCTATTTGTATTTTATTTCAACTTCTCCAAAACCCTGGAATCTCAATTCCTAAGCTTTGTCAACTTCCTTTATGGGTATCTCATGCTTCATTTGCCATAAACAAAGTAAAGAAACTCTTAAATAATCCAGTCCAGTATCCACATTGGCTGTTGATGTGACACCATCTCCTCAGTGATTTCTATAACTTCCAGGCTCCTTTGCTTGGGGGAATGTGCAGTACAACTTCTGATTGCATTACCTTCCAGCTCATTGTGGAAAGGGGAGGTTGGGTCATGACCATTGCGGTATACTCCTCATCATTTTGTTACTACAGGGCTCATTAACTGAGGCTATATTGTTTGTATTTGGGTTGTGGATTCATAAAGTGGTGCAGGAGTCACTTGGGGGCGGGGACTACGGGATAGTGGAAATAAAAGCTGAGAAGTGATGAATTCTCTTAAAATCCAAGGAGTCAATAGATTAAAAAAGCCATGAAAGAAAGTTTGTACACATGGAGAACAGATCCAGAAATTCTATATTCTGTTGAATGTGAATGAAGTCTAGAGAAGATTGAGAGAATTGAAGACAGCATAGAATAAAAGAATTTTCCCCATGTAAATGACAATGAGGAGAGATTTTTGTTTTAAGCTTAAGGAGGTACTTCAAGAGATGTGCAGTGATAAGAGTGACTGGGTTTCTGGACTAACCCAGTGAAAATGGGAAAACTTAAGCATTTTTTATTTTGAGCTCAATTTATAAATATTATTCTATTTTTGAGTCTTATAAATTTAAACACTCGATTTTAAGGAGATTTTGATGTTAGGGCACAATTTTACATTTAGATAATTAGATTTCCCTTTAAACATCTTAAATTGTGTCTATGAATTAAAAATTTTTTATATTATTCTTAAGAAGGAAACTTCAATTAACTGACAAATCTCCCCAAGTTGTTAAGTTATTCTTGCAAATCTAATGTGTTAAGCTTATAAATGTGGTGAAACATAAGTGTCTTTTTAAAAAAATTTTTTTGTGGGGGAAGGGGAGAGGCAAAGGGAGAGGGAGAGAGAATCTTAAGCAGGTCCCACACCCAGTGTGGAGCCTGATTCAGGGTTCAGTCTCAGGACCCTGAAATCATGACCTCAGTTGAAATCAAGACTTGAATGCCCAACTGGCTGAGCCACTCAGGTGCCCTAAAGCATAAGTTCTCTTAAATGTTCTGCTATACTGTGTAAACTTAGTGAAAATCACAAGCCTAAATCTGTTAATTAAACATTTATAAATTAGACCTGCAAGACTAATCAGCATAGAGAAACTATTTTCAAAATTATAAATACCTAAAATGCTACACGTGTACAATTTCTTAACACAAATATCTTTATGAGTTTGATTCTCTTAAATTACTGTAATTTAATGCTAAGACTTTCCACGATAAGATAGGCTTACTGTTAAGGAAGTGATGTATTTTTTTTAAGATTTTATTTATTTATTTGATAGACAGATCACAAGTAGGCAGAGAGGCAGGCAGAGAGAGAGGAGGACCTTAGATCATGACCTGAGCTGAAGGCAGAAGCTTTAACCCACTGAGCCGCCCAGGCGCCCCAAGGAAGTGATGTATTTATGATAGGCAATGTTGGGAAATACCTAGTCTACTCCTTGAGCTCTCGAACCTGGATACTGAATAGAATAGGATTCTTGACAGTGGCCCAAACAGCACATGCTGAATCCTGTTATTTATGGTCATTCTACCAGACTCTCCACACAAGCTGTCTCCTGGCCTTTTAAAGCACAGGGAAGGCACCATCCTGAGCTGGAGTCATCCTTAAAATTATCCATCTTTTCCACCACCTCATGAAAATCTGCCACCCTCGCCCAGGCTGTCATGCCACTTGATGGAATTTCATTATTTTTTAGCTCTAAAGATATTTAAATATATTTCCTTCTAAGTATAAAGACTTTCTGAACTTGATGTTATCCTGCACTTTTAAAAAATATGTATTTCCTATTGGATATGACTCCTCAATTTTTACATATATTAAGGTGATAGTCTAATGAATTAGGCCACTTTCTTTTAAAGGCAATTCCAACTAACAGCTCTGAGATTAGATGTCAGTGTATCTTAACCTTCACTGCTTTAGAGCAGTGTGTGTATGTGTTGTGGGAGGAATTACTATGACTAACAGGAAATGTTAAATAGTTGAGAAAACACCTTTTTCCTGGTTACCCTCATGAACATGGGCGGTTCTGCCTGTTTTCAGATGTCCTAGGGGAGGATTAAGAAGTTAAGAAGCTTGGGATGGAATGCAAATAGTCCCTATTTGAGGATTTCTGTCTTAAGCTAAAATACATACAGTTTCCAAAACATATAGACATAAGCTCTCCCGAGTACACAATTGCTTAGTAATTTAAAATGGAGCTCTCTCCTCTGATGAGAAACTGCCCCGGGTTCCTTTGCCTCTCAGATCAGGTCCAAGTTAATTAGCATCATGTTCAAATAAAATCATTTCTCTTGAGCTTAATTCACTATGCAGTTATGCTGTCATACTATCCAACAAAACCCTTGGACCCGTCAGGCTGACTTGTTTTCTGTTCCCCCAAATATGTTTAATTTCCGTATCTGTGTTTTATTAACTACCTGACCTTCCTGGCTCCTTGCAGCTGACTTCTGGAGATTCTTTAAGGCTCAGTTCAAACTTTTCTTTTCGATTGCTTCATCCCACTCTTCTCTGTCTGTGAACTCCCACAGTACTAAGTCCAGAGTGACTTCAGATCATATCCCATCCTGTCCTATAGTTACCTTTTTAAGAAAAGATTTTATTTATTTATTTGACAGAGAGAGAGCGAGAGAGAGCGCGAACGCACACACAGGGGGAGCAGCAAGAGTCTGGAGAAGTCGGCTCTCCACTGAGCAGGGCTCCAGATGCGGGACTCCATCTCAGGTTCCTGGGATCATGCCCTGAGCCGAAGGCAGACACTTAGCTGACCAAGTCACTCAGGTGCTCCAGCTGTAGTTATCTTTATACATAAATTCTTCCTTCTTAGTATTTTACAATCCCTGAAGACAATCATACTTCTTTTTGTGTACATGTTCAAAAAGATGGACATTTATTATTATAAAATTAACTGGTTTAATAAAAAAGCATTATACTTAAAGATAATTTAATATGCATGCCCATTAAAATAAATATAAATTGTGATTCTTTTGAGAGCAAACAAGTGGTTACCCAAAGGAGAAACAAGATCTCCTTAATAGTTGTAATAAAACCTATCCCTGAAAAGTTAGAAGGTACTACACAAAAGTATTTATATTGTGTTCTACTGCTCATGCTTGCTTTTAAAGAATCAGAATTTAAACAGATAATGAAAAAAATCAATGGGGTCCCTGGGTGGCTCAGTCGTTAAGTGTCTGCCTTCGGCTCAGGTCATGATCTCAGGGTCCTGGGATCAAGCCCTGCATTGGGCTCCCTGCTCGGCAGGAAGTCTGCTTCTCCCTCTCCCACTCCCCCTACTTGTGTTCCCTCTCTTGCTTGTCTTTCTCTGTCAAATAAATAGAATCTTAAAAGAGAAAAAAGAAAAAAACAATTGTAAATAAATATAAAAAATATACCTGTATAAGATTTTTGATTGAAGACATGATTACCATTGCACAAATGCCTGACTGGGAGACTATAAATAAAGTAACATGTCAAAGGACTTGGTTTTCTCAATTTGAGAAAAGGGGAATTTTCTGAAGACAAATGTTTGAAGTTCAAGTACAAGGACTTCACTAATTTCACATGCTGGTATCATCAACAGATTGTGATGAAATGGAAACTACTATTTTTAAGACAAAAATGCTTTCTAACAGGAAAAGTACAAATCGGGCTTTCTGAATCACAAGAGTTCTGAAACAGAAAGGTAAGGTGGCCAAAAAAAAAAAAAAAAATCCCAATGTGAAATTAAGAAAAGTGAAAGTTGTATTTCTGGGGATTCTTTTTTACACAGCTATGCTTAGTCTAGGCAAGCCTTCCACGGGCATGCGTTTTGCAGCATACAGTTGGTTCTAGTCCTGTGTGAGCCCTGATAAAGAGAACAGCTTCCACGAGACAGCTTTCCTCCATCCCTTCCATTGGGTGGGGATGAGCCTTGCTCTTGTGGAACCTCATAAATTTCTCAGTTCCATGAAGGTAAGCTTCATGCATGGGTTATTTGCTGGAGCTAATAATGGGAATGGCTCACAGGAGGTCCCAAACACAGTCTAGTTTTCCAGCCTTCTTGATTCCAGGATACAAACCATATAGAAGGTTTTAATGGTCCATATGTCTGTGAAGACCTGAAACCGGTCCATTTCCTCTCACCATAAAGGCATGGGCAAGGTAGAGACTACGGAGGAGTTGGCAATCTTTACTAAAGGCATCTGAAAACATCTGATTGAGCCTTTCGGTGGGAATGTTAATATCTGCCAGTGTATAGAGAGGTATTAGGCTTGACACAAGATAAGGCACTTAAGGAAAAGGTACTAAGTTCCTGCTGATTTCTTTAAGGTCCATATTAAGGGACCCTTCAAGCCTTGCAGAACTTCTTAAGTTCAGCAGCAAATTTGCTGCAGTGGTGTTCATTGCCTCTAAGCACTTCTGGTTCCACTTTTCAAAAAGCCCTGGCACTTGAAGTAACCAGACTCTTTGGCTTTATTGTTGTACCCAGCTTTCCAGAATTCACCATGAGGTCAATCTTGCTAATGATGTCATTAGCAATAAAGATTAGTTGTCATTGAGCAACACTAAGTCTGCATGCTCATTAAGTCCCTTCATTGCCAAGTTCCTATTATAAGGGAAGGTTATGACATCATCTTCTCCGGAAGGATAAACTGAAGTCATGAAACTGTAGTTCTGGGAATTCACCCTCAAGTACCTTTAAGAGAAATGTGCCAAATCCAGATCCTGTTCCTCCTCCCATGGACTGTCTAGTAAAACACACTGCAAACAATCACAGAGCTCCACCAACTTTTGAGTTTCTCTAAAATCCATTCTTCATAAAGACTGCCAAAAACTTTGTGACCCACAGCCTGGTTATTCCGTGAGCCAGAAATATCTTGAGCTGCTTGCTATCAAACATATCTCTCAATGGGCCCTGCAGAATTTCATTTACTACTCCTTCCTCCATGTCAATCAAGACAGCTGGCGCTTTCAAAGAACAAATTTCCCCTTTAAAATACTGCCACCATTACCAGCCACTCTGGCATCCACATTTCTAAAGAAGCTGGTTATTGTCTCATTATAAATTCTTTTCTGGTTGACCTTGGCATGCTTCCTTAGTGCCAGACCCCAGAAGCAACAGCCCATCTGGTATCCACACTGGGCAACCAGTACGACCACCACTGACTGGGTCGCACTGGGGCGAGGTGGGATCAGGGCACCTGGGAGCCCGCGCCTGCTTCCCTACTCCCAGCCTGTCCAGGCCCACCAGCAGCAACCATATTTCCTTTGTCTCTACTGTAACTCCTAAGGAATCCTGTTTAACTTGTAGCTTTGGAAAGTGAGCTATAGGAACAAAATAAAGAGAGAAAAATCAAAGGAAGATATTATTTAGAGAAAATAGGTCTTAAAAGGTTGCCTATAGGTGAAGACTCAGAGACCAGAGAGTTAGTGATTTGTCCAAGATCGTGCAGTCGATTCGTTGCTGAGCCCATGATGGAATATAAGTCTTCTGACACCAAAAATTGGAGCTCTTTCCACTTTAGAGGGGATACTACTGCATAGTGAATAACTTGGTTCCTTCTTAGAAGGACATGCTTCATTCTAAAGACCATCTTCCCTCATCTCTGCTCCCCACACTGCTTCTGTTCAAATATCTTGTCAGACATCATGTTAGTCAGTGTAGGTTGCTGTCACAGGGCACCACAGACTGTGTGGTATGAACAACAAACATTTATTTCTTACAGTTCTAGAGGGTGGGAAGTCCAAGATCAAGGTACCAACATGTGTGTGGTTAAGATTGAAAGAGGAGAAAATTGGTCAATTATGGGTCAGTTGAGAGGCATAGTGTAGGAAATAGTTTGTCTTCTTTCCGTTCCAAAAAGCCTCACTCAAGTGAAATGCAGATCCAAAATTTACAGTAAATAAAAAAGAGCCTTAGCCAAAAAAACATGAGTCCCATGTGAACACTAGTCCTTCTGAAAATTGGTAAAGGCCTTCCTGGTTTGCAGACTGTCTCATTTTCTCATGTGGAGAGAGAGATTGTCTCCCTCTGATACCTTCTTTAAAAGGGAATTAATACCAGCATGAGGGCCCCTCTCTGATTATCTGATTACCTTCCAAAGGCCTCACTTCCAAAGAGAATCACACCGGGGATTAGACTGGATGAACAGCTAAATACTGAATACACTGTAAGATGAACAGCAGAAAAGACACTAACAATGATGCTACCCTCTAGTGGCAGAGCATGGCAACACAACGCATAAGACGAAGTACCAGGTTCATATCCTAAAAGAATAAGTTAGACCACAAACATTGTTAGAGGTAGAGTTTGGGTAATTTTTTAAAAATATATATTTTTATGGTTCGCCTCCCCTCCCCAATGTCCATAGCCCCCTCCCCCTCTCCCAATCCCACCTCCCCCCAGCAACCCCCAGTTTGTTTTGTATTTTTTATTTATTTGACAGAGATCACAAGTAGACAGGCAGGCATAGAAAGTGGAGGAAGCAGGCTCCCTGCGGAGCAGAGATCCTAATGCAGGGCTTGATCCCAGCACCCTGGGATCATGACCTGAGCGGAAGGTAATCCACTGAGCTACCCAGGCGCCCCTAAAATCTTAATTTTTTAAAAAAACTATGCCCTTAACTTGTGCTTAAGCTTAACATCAGTTTTAAGTGTAATGTTTCAGACTTCAAAATAAGGCATATATTTGAACTGGAAAATGTATGCTGAACATAACATGGCAAATGAGCCAGGGATGAAAATATTATCTCTCCCAAGTTGTATCACGAGCTATAAAATATAGTCACCTTATTGAGAAACCTGCTGATAACTTGGCTTGGTTAATACCTTTATGCTGTTTTAGGGCCCCACACAGGTTGGCAAGTTTCCTTAACAGGTCTTTTTGTCATTCATTCCAATATTCCTCAGGTTGGAATGTAAACACTCGTGGAGTAAATCATTTACGAAGTAGTGACTTCTGCATTATTACCTTTGATGTGCTTTAACATATTATATGCCTGTTCTCTAACTAGATCACAAACTCCTTGAGCACCAAATACTAATATTAAGCTTTCTGGGGATTATCGCTCTTATCTGGAAAATGCGTGGTCCTATTGCAAAGTGACTCCTGTAATATTCAGAGTTCTTCAGAAAAAAAAGGATATGTAGGTCATATAGTTTAATAATTAATAATCATTAATTAAATATTAATAATAAAAATAATTATACTAAATGGAGAGCTTTAAGATCCAGAATACTGTCTTGTCAAGATAAAAATAATGGGATGTGGGCACCTGAGTGTCTCTGTCAGTTAAGTGTCTGCCTTTGGCTTAGGTCATGATCCCAAGGTCCTGTGATTGAGTCCCAAGTCGGCCTCCCTGCTCAGCAGAGAGTCTGCTTCACTTTCTCCCTCCGCCCCCTCCCTTCTGCCTCTCCCTCTCACTCTCAAATAAGTAAATAACATCTTTAAAAAAAATAGTGGGGTTTTATGCAGGACATCGAAAATACCAAGTCATCTCACCTCAGATAATCTTATGATTTCATATTACTGTTTTCAGAAGGACCACTGTTCACATGGGACTAGTGTTTTTCGGCTGAGGCTCTTTTTTATTTACTGTAAATTTTGGGTCTGCCTTTCATCTGAATGAGGCTTTTTGGAAAGGAAAGAAGAAAATTAAACTATTTCCTACACTATGCCTCTCAACCGACCCATAGTTGACCGATTCTCTCCACTTTCAATCTTAAACACACATCTGTGACTATCAGCTCAGATTTGGGGGATATGGAAGGTAAGGAATAAAAGAGGAGAAAATGGGAGAAGAAGGATAAGGGAACTAGTCAGAAGAGATGAAGAGGGGAATTGAAATTCTTTGGAGCAAATGCAGAAGTAAACTTCAAATTAAAAAAGAATTTGAGGGTTCCTTTTCTTTCATCTTCTGAAGCACAGAAAGGTTAATTCAGAGTTACATTAATTGGAGTCCAGAATCTTCTATGGATACATATTTCAGTTTCAAAGGCACCAAACCTCAGCTAGTGTTAAGTGAATTACTTCCACAAAATGATTGCTGATTTTTCCTCTATGGAGCAATCATCCCTCAAGACCTTGTAGAACCTCAAGATCTAGAACACCTGGGTCTGGAGAGCAGAGGAGGCACCTGAAGAACAAAGGCATCTAGAGGAGAGCAGAGTGGAAAGGCACAAAGAAAGGTCGATGAGCTGATGACTTCCCCTTGACCCAGGAAAGCTTTTTCGAGAACTTTCTCCCTGCCCTCCATTGACCACCACGTAGAAACAGAGGTGGTTGTATAGATAAACAAACAGGTGAGCTCAAGGGTTTCTCTGTTAGCAGTGGCTCAGAGTTTTCACTAATGAAGGGGTGGCAAATGCCACTGGGGGGTTTTCCAGTGGAGAAACTCAGGCTCCTCTCTAAGGAATAACAGGTGGGGAAGTTGAGATTGGCCTTTGTCATTAGTGTCACGGGAGGTAAGGTAAGCAGGTTTCTGTGTAATTAACTCTCTGTTGGGGTCACAGTCCAGACGGTAGGGAAAGAAAAGAGATTTCAGAATTTCTTGGTGCTTCTGGGTATAAAGTCATTAAGAATCTGTTCAATAAATAAGATAAAATGAAGAATTTCATTTTCATAAAATGAAGAATTTCAGTGGTTTCACAGATGACAGAAATATAGGCTCTTTGTGAATTTGGGCAAGCTTATCTGAAAATCTGGCAAGATTTCCATAAACATTAACAAAGGAATGTTCTAGGACACAAACAGGCCATTTAATCTCCAGTCATTTGCTGGTTTACTGCAAACTTGATTCTCTTTCTTTGGGAAAATTACCATGGAGCAGTGATTATAAACTTAAGCGGGCATCAAGTTGGAGGACTAATTAAAACACAGATTGCTAGCCCAACCCCCAGACTTTCAGATTCAGTAATTTCCTATCTTATTTAATAGGTTATAATCTTAGAACATTATTTTGATGTTTAAGTTGCCAGAGGTATTGGAAGAAAGCTGCCTCACTTTGGGGGCAAGAGAAAATGGACCTAGACACTTGATTCTAGTGTGTGTTTTTTAAAAAATTTGAATTCAATTACCTGACATGCAGTGGTACATCATTAGTTTTTGATGTAGTGTTCAGTGATTCATTAGTTGCGTGCAACACCCAGTGCCCATCACATTGTGTGCCCTTCTTAATGCCCATCACCTGATTACCCCTTCCCCTCAACCACCTCCCTTTCTGCAACCCTCAGTTTGTTTCCCAGAGTCAAGAGTCTCTCATGGTTTGTCTCCCCCTCTGATTTCTCCTCATTCAGTTTTCCCTCCCTTCCCCTATGATCCTGTGCACTATTCCTTATATTCCACATATAAGTGAAACCATATGATAATTGTCTTTCTCTGATTGACTTACTTCGCTCAGCATAATATGCTCCTGTTCCATCCATGTTGATGTGAATCGTTAAGTATTCATCCTTTCTGATGGCTGAGTGATATTCCATTGTATACCTGAACCACATCTTCCTTATCCACTCATCTGTTGAAGGGCATCTTGGCTTCTTCCACATTTGGCTCTTGTGGATATTGTTGCTATGAGCATTGGGGTGCATGTACCCCTTCTTTTTACTACATCTGTATCTTTGGTATAGTAGTTCAATTTCAGGGGCATAGGGTAGCTCTATTCTTAACATCTTGAGGAATCTTCATACTGTTTTTCAGAGTGGCTGCACCAGCTTGTGCTCCCACCAACAGTGTAAGAGGGTTCCCCTTTCTCTACATCCTCATCAATATTTGTTGTTCCCTGTTTTGTTAATTTTAGCCATTCTAACTGGTGTGAGGTGGTATCTCATTGTTGTTTTGATTTGTATTTCTCTGATGGCAAGTGATGTGGAGCATTTTTTTTTCATGTGTCTATTGGCCATTTGTATGTCCTCTTCAGAGAAATGTCTGTTCATGTCTTCTGCCCATTTCTTGACTGGATTATTTGTTTTTTGGCTGTTGAATTTGAGAAGTTCTTTATAGACCTTTGATACTAGCCCTTTATCTGTAGTGTCATTTGCAAATATCTTCTCCCATTTCATAGGTTGCCTTTTAGTTTTGTTGACTGTTTCCTTGATATTCAGTTTTACCCAATTCTCATGTGGAATGAAAAACTTAGGTCTTCAGTGTTGGCATTCCCATCCCCTTTCTGTATTTCTAATTATTTCCAGAGTCCCAGAAAGGGGAGATGGGGCTATCACTTACAGAGAGTACCCAAGTAGAGGTGGGGAGCTCTCACAATGTGTTAACCTAGAACCAACAGGTTCTGATATACCAAGCGAAATACTGCAGTTCTGCCACTGAGGCCTTGGTGCTTGGCTTGCTGGAGTAAGTGCTGTAATGGTTGGCTAACATGCCTCCCTCCCCTGGCTGACTGAGATACCTTCATTCCAAAGAGCAGACTGCTCACACATGTGTAGTATGCCCCAGGAGCTGGCCTAGATCCGAAGACTACTGCACAACCTCCCTGTTCCAAACACTTGAGCACTAGCCATGAGCATGTATCAGCTACATACATCTGAATCACTCACTGCTGTTTCTATCCACTGATGGGAAAGGAAGGAAAACCAGACCAAACTGGCAGCTTTTGTTCTCTTTCTAAAGGAAGAATTCTAGCTTTTTTTGTTCCCTGTTTTTAAAAATTTAATTCTACTATGGTTAACACACAATATTATATTTTTTTCAGGTGTACAATATGTGTGTTTAAGAGTAATGGGATGTCACTGTTTCAGCGCCTATGGAGGCCAGAACTAGAGAATATATGGATGTTAATGTATGATATATATCAAACAGGCACACATATACATTTGTGTATATACACAGTTTTGCATCTATTTATTTTATGTAAAATGTATTTATTAAATATATATTGAAATAGATATTATTAATATATAGAAAACCAAGAGTTTGTATTGATACATATGTCCATTTCCAAGCCAACACTGTAAGTTTCTATTTTTTTAAGTCACAACGAAGTTATTTAGCTCAAAATTAGAAATAAAAAGTAATATCACACCCCTTCTTTCCCTTGAAACACTTGACTTTGTTGCTGTCATCATTTTTGCTCTTTTGGATAGGAAGTTCATGACTATATTCATGCATTTATCTGATAGCCATTTCCCTTAAAAGATACTGCTTCCTTCGGAATTAGCTCCCTGTAGCTTTTCTTTCTCCATGTTTCTGATGACCTGTTTTGAAATTCTTTTTTTTTTAAGATTTTATTTATTTAATTGACAGACGAGAGAAGAAACACAAGCAGGGGGAGTGGGAGAAGAAGAAGCAGACTTCCCCCTGAGAAGGGAGCCCGATGCAGGTTTTGATCACCAGACCCTGGAATCATGACCTGAGCCAAAGGCAGACACTTAATGATTGAGCCATCCAGGTGCCCCCTGTTTTGAAATTCTTATGGAATTCAAGCTTTGTTTCTTTCCAGATTAGTAATTCCCTTCTCTTAGAGTAAGGAACTTGGTTATCATTATTCTTATATGTTTACCTATTTGATTTATCATCCTGTATATAATGAATCTCTGATCTTCAGCCCCACCCTACCTATATGTGGACACTCTTCTTTGCTTGGGGTCTGCTCCTTATTATAGGTTGCCACTCCATGTGGATACCCTCCTCCCTTAACTGTGGCTCTGAATTCCCACACCAACCACCCCATGCATGCAGATGTCCTGGGACTGTTCTCGGTCTCTAAAGGAATGCCGTCCTCTCCCTGCTCTGGCTTTGATTTCCCACAATTGGCTCTCTCTTGCTGGAAGGTCTTCCTCACCCCTTGGTTGTGAGACTGTCCCTCCCCATCACATAGATGCCTCATTCACTCTTCTTGGAATCTGACATCTCATGCCAGGCTCTCTTACACCCTTTGCCCTCCCTATCGGGCTGTGACAGCTGCTCTGGTCTATTGCTCATCTCTACCCCCACTATAGACACTGTCTTGTTCCTCTTCAACTAATGACTTTAGGGCTGAAATTTTCAGGAAGGGAAGGCCTTAGCTAGGTTGTTTAAAATATGAAGAAATGGAGGTTCAGATGCTTATGTGGCTTGTCCAGGGTCACTGAGCAAATGAGACATTGTCAGTACAAATTCAGGTATTCCTGAGTATAAGCTGTGTGAGGGCTGGGACTTGCCTCTCTTGTTCACTCTGTCATCTTCAGCACCTAGCACAGTGTCTGCATTGAGTAGAACAAATGACAAATGAATTATTCCCTGCTTAGATCTTTTCTTTTTCCTGTTCCTTTCTGTGATCTTGATATATGTGTGTGGGTATAAAATTGATGTCTATATATTTGTTTATAACCAATAGAAATTCATTCCCTTATATGAATGTCAACATCTAAATATCTGTTCCTAGGAATTTCTTCTATTCCATAAATTTCTCGAGTCCCTAGCTGGATAGTTGTCATATAAATGAAAATATAAAAGTACTAAGAAGATACAGCCATTATAACATCTCAGGATTCCAGAACTTCCATCAAGTATGGAAGAGAAAATATCTGAGAACCACCAAAGTCAGTTTTTTAGTCACCAGACTACAGCCCCTCCAAAATATTTGAAATACAACAAGGGAAAAATACCATTACCATATGGCAGACGTGGGCACTGTGATCATTTCCTTTAGTCACTCCGCTCAACTAAGTAAGACCTTTCTGCAGATAATCATGCATGGCAGGGTCTCCAAAGCACATTCTGAAAGATCACTATCTCTGCAAAATTCTTGAGAAGGGGATTCTGTGGTCAACATTGGGATCTCAACCATTCGCAATGTACGTGAGAATAGTACAGGCTCTCACAGGGGCTTCTGGGTGGCTCAGTCAGTTGGGCATCTGCCTTCAGCTCAGGTTATAGTTCTAGGGTCCTGGAATTGAGTCCTGTGTCGGACTCCCTGCTCAGTGAGGAGTTTGCTTCTCCCTACCCACCCCCTGCTCATGCTTGTGTTCATTCTCTCTCTCTCACTCTGAAATAAATAAAATCTTAAAAAAAAAAAAAGGCTCATTTATTCTTCTCCTATCCCCCTACCCCCCCATGTTGCTTCTCCAAGATGGGATTGGGAGGGAGACAAACCATAAATGACTCTTAATCTCACAAAACAAACTGGGGGTTGCTGGGGGGAGGTGGGATTGGGAGAGGGGGAGTGGGCTATGGACATTGGGGAGGCGAGGCGAACCATAAGAGACTATGGACTCTGAAAAACAACCTGAGGGTTTTGAAGGGTCAGGGGTGGGAGGTTGGGGCAACCTGAGGGTTTTGAAGGGTCAGGGGTGGGAGGTTGGGGGAACAGGTGGTGGGTAATGGGGAGGGCACGTTTTGCATGGAGCACTGGGTGTTGTGCAAAAAGAATGAATACTGTTACGCTGAAAAAATAAATAAAATGGAAAAAAAAAGGCTCCAGGAAATTCTAGAGTTGAAGAAAACTATAACCTTTATGTAACCCAATGTCATTCAAATTTCCATAACTGGAGAGCTCCCGTTTAGAGTAATACCCGCCCAAGTCTCATTTCCTCATTCATACAATGGGCAAAAATACCTGTTACAAGATAAATGAGATAAAGATTTGTAAAGTGCATAGCACAGTGTTTGATATATTCTAGGTACTTCGTAAGTGTTACTTCCTTTTCTTAGACATTATTTATTTAAAATGATCCCCTTTATTGTTGAAAGAATAATAGATATATTTGTTATTATTGTAATTGAAAAATTAGTAAATGCAAAAGTTAAAAACTTTGAGTCATAAGGGTATAAAATGAAAAATGAGTTTCAGACTCCTCTCAGACCACCAAGAGGAATTATTTTGACGGTACCCTTCTCACCGTTTTCAGTGCATATATATGCAGAGAGCCCAGAAACAGATTTCTAAAAATCTCTTCACAGCAAGTGAAACAATTCGAATTCATTTATGTTCTGCAGCTGCAGCAGTACCTCTAAGTTCTTCCATGTTGGGGTAAATCAATGTGTTTTTCTGAACTCCTTGGGTGGGGCAAAGGTTAGAACCTACATTCATGTCCCCTAAAGCTGTATTTTGATAAAGGAAGTATTAGAGAGAATAGGGGAAATAGATCAGTTAATGATGGAGCAGGGGTGGGGGGAGAGAACATGAGAGCCTGGGCAGGAGAGGGTCAGAGCGGTAGCTGCCAAGATACCTGCTTACATTGATCTAGATGGTGAACTAGGCTGCTAGGGCAGTTGCAACAAACCCAACTGTGTGGCTTAAGCAACACAAATTTATTGTCTCACAGTTGTGAAGGCTAGAAGTCCAAAATCAAGGTGCCAGCAGTATTGGTTCCTTTTGAGGGCTTGGAGGGAAGGCTCTGTCCCAGGCCTCTTTCCTTGCCTTGTGGACAGCCATCTTCTCCCTGTGTGTCCTCCTAAATTCTTTCCTCTCTGCATATCTCTGTGCAAATTTCCTCTTCTTAGGACACCAGTTTCACTGGTTTAGAGCCTGCTCTCATGCCCTCATTTAAACTTGCTCACGTCTGTGATGACTCTCTCTCCATATAAGGTCACATCCTGAGTTACAGGGATTAGAACTTCAATATAGGAATTTTTAGGGAGATGCAATTTAGCCCTTAACAGGTGGATTGCAGTACTGGGATTTCGTGCTTTTCAAAATTCACCTGAGCTAGTAAAGCCCAGTCACCAACTGCAGCTTTCAAAATGGGGGTTCCTTTAAAAAGGTGCAAGGACTACAAATGTGGGGTGTGTGTGTGTGTGTGTGTGTGTGTGTGTGTGTGTGGCACTGCTTAAACCCCATGTTAACAAGAAGGTTCTGTGTGGCCTTAAGCACCTGTTGGTCTACTTCTGCTAGATCCCCCTAAAACCAAAGTGTAAGAAGGTGACTTGGTTTCTTTTTTAATTTTTTTGCTTCCTTCCCCACCTTCTTGCTTATCTGAACATTTATACTTTGACCCTGTGAACTATACCCTCTCTTTCTTCTTTATGACGCTCAGTTATCTTCTCTTCCCATGATTCCAATCTCTTTTTTCACATTCTCATTCAGTGAAGGATGAGGAAATAGCAGCGAGAGCACGTACCTTTCATTAGATGATTCAGACTCCATCCTGCCTGATTAACCTCAAAGTCCTAAGAAACGAGGAATTCTGCCTGATAGATCACTGAAAGGAGGAATTATTTTTTATGTTTTAGAATCATTTCTGATTCACCTTCTTGGCTCAAGAAGAAAGACACTAGTTGTTTTTTACCAGGGGTAGATTTGTGGCTTCCATGGCTTCCTGCCGGGCATGTGACCTCAAGGTGCTAGTGGCCATTGTGTGTGGACTGCTGATGACCATTGTTTTGGGACTGGGCATCTGGACGACTGTGATTCGAATCCAGAAAGGTAATATTGTTTATGGTTAACTATGTTATGTTTATCTTTAACTTGTAACATTGAACTCAAGTCAAGAGAAGGTATTGAGCCTCTGTCCCTGACACCTAACGCACTGGTACTACAAATAGCCATGTCTGGGCTGAGGCTGCCCACCAAGGTGTAACGTGTGAACAATAGACAAGGGTCCATGGATGGCTGGCATATAGTGGCATGTGTGTGTGAGTGGGCAGGGTGAGGAATTACCTACTTTAATTAGCCTCTTCTTGCTCTTTTAACTCCTGACTGGATACCAGCTTAATTAAAATCATTAAGAACACATGTTTGGGTTTGTTTAGCTAAATCCAAGAAAGAAAAATAATTATGGACACACACAGATGGACGCACATAATCAAACATGTGCAGAATGGAATTTCATCTCAAGAAGAAAGTTTAGGAATGTTCTCACTAGGACTGTAAATAAAATCTTATGGTTTGTGCACAAAGTTCTCACTTTCCAAGTGTGAAAAATGACTCGAAAATGAAGATTACTTAGAAAATGATTTTTTCTGGTTGTTCAACAAATATTTGTTAGTAAACGCCTACGTGCTAGAGCTGACCCTGGAAGGTGGGAGGGGGAGCAGCGGTGTGTAAAACAATGATGTTAGCGGACCCCCCCCCCCCGAAACTCACAACAAAGACTTTTTGTGACCCCAGAGCTTGTTCCCTTGGGCTGCACAGGTTCTCCATAAAGGGATTCAAAGCTGGGTGTGCTGAGTATTCCCTTCTGAAACAAAACAGAGACAGACTCTAATAAAACTGGATAAATATGGGTAAATAAAACCCATCCATAGAACAGAAAGAGGGGTGATCTGCCCTCTGAGAAGGTAACGGAGGAGGACAGAAGGTTGGGAGAGCAGGCAGAAGTCCAACGGATAGCTGCAAAGATCCACTGTTGGGGACAAAAGAAGGCAAATATATTAGCTGTTGATGGAGTCGTAGCTGAGAAGGGATCTGATTGTCCTTTCCTCTCCCCACCCCTCAGAACATCATTTACAAAATATTGTATTAACAGGATTTGGACAATTAGCATGAGAAAATTTGCCAGAACAAAAACAATAAAATTTAAACTTGAGAAAATGTGTTTTTGTTCTGCTTATTTCTTTATTTATTGGTTTAAGTTTTGTTTACAGTTAAAAAAATTTATGAACTATAGGTTTCACCCTATTAAGACTGCTAGATTTGTAAGACTTTATTTAAAGAGTATACTTTCAAGGAATCTTTCCTTCCTCTCTCCCTCCTTTCCATTATATGACATCTACTTTAAAAGGGAAATTTGTGGTGAGTAATAAAGGACACAGTTACGATAGAACCATTAAAATTAGGACCAACATATAAAACATTATAAGGAAGAAAACAGAGGGAGTTGCTAAAAACAAATACAAAACATAATCCCTGAGACATATCCCTGAACTTCCTGAGGGCTAAGACTTTAAATGAAGCATAATAAGCAACAAAAAAACCCTGTTTAACCCTTTTGTTTAGCAGTAAAAGCATATCAGCTCCTCAAAAAAGAGATAAATGTGTTCTTGCTCTGAATTTTTCTTAAAAAATGTTTTATTTGATTGTAGTTGACATACAATGTTACATTATTACATTAGCTTTAGGTGTACAAATGATTTGACAAGTTTATGATTTATGTTTATCTCATTTAATCCTAACAACTACCTTTGAGACAGTAATTATTATATCCATGAAATTGATGGGGAAATGGCTCAGAAAATGTTGTCAAATTTACTTAGCTAGAGAGTTTTGGGTCTGGATTTAAATCTAGATTATACTGACTTTAGTTCCTTCCTTTTCACTCCTGCATATTCTGTCTTCCTAGAGGGATGACAAGGGTAACTCAATCAATGAATTTGTCTCTCTCTCCTTTTTTTTTTTTTTTTTGAGGCAACTTTGCTCAAAAACCCTAACTCATAAAGATAAGCAATAACCAGTAGTAACCAGCAATAACCATGGCAATAACCTTGCCATGCTAGGCAAGGTTAGGCACTTTGGTAAGTCATGTTGTTTATCTTCAAGTCAATAAGATTTACATTATTAATGCTGCTTATAAAATGTAGATTAATATGTTCACTTTTCAGGTTTTCTGAGTCTTTAAATGGTGTTTATAGACTTTTGGAGTAACTGCTATAACTTTGTCACATTCTTCTAGGTCTTGCCAAAATACTTCCCTCAGTTTCACAAAATTATATGATTATCTGCTGTTGAACTTCTAGTCTAGAACAGCGAAAGAGACTACATTCAGACTGCATTGCCTGGAAAACTGCTCGTGTTCTAACAGCTTTCCTCCTGGTGACTGCCTTTAATGGAAAGATTTCTCACATTCACATAAGCCCCAACATCTACTGGCCATCAAACAAGCCATGAATGAGCTTATCTTTAATTATCCTAAGTATAATTATTCATTTTTTAAAATGAATCATTCATTTAAATATCAAATGAGTGCTTCAAGACATAACCTCTAGAATGCCAGTGATCTTCTGTGTAGTATAGAAAAGCTTTTTATTCCCCTCCTCCTTCTTAATAAGGCCTCTCGTGAAAGGTCATGGATTAAAGCCCTAGTCCAGATGAAGTTGATAGCATTTCATGGAAGCAGACAGGACTTCTTTCAGAATTGCCAGAATAGTATTTGGCATTTTTATACCACTGATGAAACCATTAAATAATAATGATCTTTTTTTTTCCACCAAAGCTTCACAATGAGATACATTGTCAGGTATAACACTTTCTCCATGTAGGCTTTCAGGAGTAAGATATCCTATGCTTTTGAAGTTTTGCTTGGTAAAGAAATTTTTCAAAACTATTGATTACTCTTGCAATTTCCAAAAGGAGCTCTAGACTTGGAGTTCTTCTATGATGATGTCAGTTTACTGGAACACTTCATCCAGAGTTTCGCATGGCTGTCTCTTTGGTGATATAGGTCTCAGGTAAAATGTCACCTCCTCAGAGAGACCTTTTCTATCCACTCAGTCTAAGGTTGTCATTCTATTTGCTCTCTTTCATGTGTACTTTGTTCATGGATTTTATCATCTGATAATCTCTCACTTAATTCTACTTGTTTGCTCAATGTCTCCCCATTCCTAGAATAAAAGCCCCAAGAAAGCAGTGAACTGACTTATTAATCTGCATTCCCTGCACCAAGCAGAGTACTTGGAATATAGTTGCCAATACATAGCTGATGAGCAAATGAAAGAATCACATGAAAACAAGAAACTGGACTAAACATTGTCAAATAGTTGCCTTCAGAAGTAAAAGAATATTGCTACCAATTCCTTGTAATTTGCACCAAAATATTAAGATAAATGTTATTATGGATTTTTTTTCAGCAGTTAAGCAACCACCATTTTAGTTTTCTTCCTCTGTTCCAAGCCATGCAACACTCTAATCATTTCCAGAACTTGGGCTTCATTAAGATCTCTCCAGTCGTGTATGGCCTCTTTTGTTTGGCTATGTGATCAGCAATTTTGTAGGATGCTTTCGTGTTGGAGCAAATCAAAGTTTTGCCAGAACTCTAATCTTTTCACATTAAGCATTTTATCAAATAATATGCACCCTGAGTAATGTGTTTTCAAAAAGGACAACAATAAGGTGCTCTATCTCTGTTGCATTTGTGTTCCCAGTAGCAATGTAACCTTGTAATTCAAGAAGCAGTATGGCTTTTTGGTCCAATCATACTTGATGAAAGTAAAATGAAATATAATTAAGTTTCATTGTACATCTTTCTCTTGACATTTTCCAACTTGAACTAGGCCTGATGTAAACATAGACAGATGTCCATAATCATAACGTAGGGGATGTTTTCCTCAACTCTTAGGGAGAATAGCTTGTCATAACATATTAGCATTGATGACAATGCCTTATTGAACCATATCCTGTTTCTTTTCTAGATTATAAAATTCCTCTCTGCCATCCTGAGTGCCTTTCCAACCTCTCTCCAGATGCTCTGACGTTCATTTCCTATCTCAGGATTCACTTATGCTTCAGGCCAACAAGAGACTTTAGTAGGCTGTAATATTCCCAAACCCCAAGGTCAAACTTCATAGCATTGAAATTCTTGCACAGTAGGAAATGCGGATTGTGCGGAAATGTCAAGGAGAATTTATTGATTCGCAGAAAATAATTTGTACACAGATGCTTGACTTTTGTTTTACTCAATTACAGTACTTCCTCATGAGGCAAACTTGATAATAAATCAAACTCATGGAACTGCTCCTGGAGTACAGTTTGCATTTGGGGGTTCAAAAAAAAAAAAAAAAGGTCCAGGTGGAAAAGGTTGGATTTTAGACAGCTATAGCATTATTTAGTCTTAATCTCTATTCTTCTCCTTTACTAGTCTCCCTTCTCACTTCCTCATGTAACCACTCTCTAAATTAAACCAAACCAAACAAATAAATCAATTACTATAAAAGGGAAGGGAGTTGTTTTGGAAGGAATACATTTTGTTATGTAATTGGCTGAGGGACATGAATTATTTTAACATCACTGGGGTTTAAATTGCTGATCCCATTTTCAAAGTCACTTTCTTAAATTAAGAGGCTAGACTCTTGGCTTAGTGCATTTTTCCTTGATTTACAGGTATTAGTTTTCCTTAAAATTCTGAATACAACCACCAATAGATCTTTTGGTAATATATTTCTTGAAGAACATTTGGTAGAAAATATGGTGGTTAGGAGTGTGCACATTGAGAATCGGGGTGGGGGGGAAAATACGGAAGTAGAAAGAAAGAGTTCTAGATCCTGACTGCCTTGTTGAAACACAAATGTCACCACTTACCAACGGAATAAATTTGAGCAAGTTATTCAACATTTCTGCACTTCAGTTTTCCTATTATGGGAGCAATAGTATACCTAACTTACAGAGTTGTCATTAAATGATTTAATGAGTTAATATAATTACAGATTTAAGATGACATATAGGACACTATAAGCACTCAACAAATGTTAAATCCTTTTTTTAATTTATGAATTTTTAGATAATTTAGTGCATAGTTAAAAAAATTTTTTTTTTATTTTTAAATTTTTTTAGTGCATAGTTTTCTCCATTCCCTGATTATACCTTGAATAGATGCCATTGACTTAGATTGGACCTTTGGATTGAAACTCAGCTTTTTAAACTGAAGGTTCAACTGATTGATTTATTTAAAAAACATTTTTAAAGATTTATTTATTTTTATTTGAGAGATAGAGAAGGAAAGCTTGTACACATGGGAAAAAGGGAGAGCGAATGGGAGAGGGATACAGACTCCCCTTTCAGCACAATGAGTGTGGGGTCTGAGGTGGGGGCTGGATCTCTCCCCCCTGAGATTGTGCCCTGAGCTGACCTGAGCGGAAACCAAGAGTCAGACGCCAGCTCCACTGAGTGAACCACCCAGATGCCCCTCAACTGATCAGTTTAAAACAGAACAGTTCTAAGAACAGCTTTATCATCCTGCATTAAAAAAATATATATACTATGCTACATCATCAGGGAAAAATTTTATTAAAATATGTAACCAGTTTATTGAAATATGTAAGAATATTTTCTTCCATGTAGTTCTTTTTGAATAACTTTTACCTTAAGGAAAAAACGAAATCTTACGTATTTTATTTGTTTAAAACTTTTAGTGTTCCTTTTCACAATGGAATAACTTTCCTAAATATTGTCTTCTCATTTAAAAGGAATCTTCTTCCTCATCCAAATGTTTCACATTCCTGGTCTGGGACAAATGTCAGATGCCAAGATGTTAAAACCCTAAGAACTGGAGCCAGACACTCGAGCCTTCTGATGGAATTTCTTTGACTAAGGAAAGATATTTTTAATCTTGCACTTAATTAAACTAGACTTTTCACAACAGATTCTAATTTGTCTAGTTTAGGAGAGGAAATGAAATTCATGTTTTCCATTTGGAAGTTTTAGTATTTTATGCTACTTTCTCAGGCAGCATGAAGTGTTTTACATTATGTTCTGCATTTAACTGTCCACGTTGTGTGGTAAAGATATAGAAAATAGGGCTAATATTTCTGGAAATATTACTTATTATAATTTGAGAAAATGTAGGGAAATATTAATATTATACTGGTGTTATAAAAGAAAAATACTACTATTAAACATATTTCAGTGTGTTGATCCTCAAGTAACTTGAAGCTGATCCTTACCCTCTGTGTTTCCCTGTGGTAAAGGCAGTACTATTAGTAGAGGGTGGGAGCACTTGGTTAGTACTGAAGGGATCTGAGTTAATCCACTCAGCTATCAATTAGTTACTAGTCTGGAACAAGTTAGTCTTTATATAGAAGATAGGCTTTATGTAGAATGGGGATGTTGGGCTAATGAATACCTAATGTCATTTTTATGAGTCCATAGGTTTAAAAACTAGTTAAATGAAAGAAACAAAGCTCTTATTCTTTCTGGGTCTGATTTTTTCTTTACTTAAAATACGGAGGTTTAAAAATGCCAATACTACCTTTATTATATTTTGTGGGTAATTCAGGTATTTCAGTGGACAGGGTCTTGAACTGTGGAGCAAAAGGTGTTAAAATTGTGATTATGACAGAGCAATAGTAGCTCAGCCTGGGCTTGATACCCTCAACCAATATGCAAATGCCAGAGAGGCCAGTCAACAAACATTTGTTGAGTACCATCTATGCATCTGTCATCAAACTAGACCTGGAGATAAAAGAAATAAAAAAAAAAACAATATAAAAGAAAGTCAATTCTCAGGAAGGCTGTTTGGCGGTAATGAAAAGAACAACGTAATGGAACGGAAATTAAAAACAAAACAAAACAGGAGCAGACATCAACAAACCCAAAAGCTAGGGGTGCCTGGGTGGCTCGGTTAGTTAATTATTCACCTTCAGCTCAGGTCAGGATCCCAGGGTCCTGGAATCAAGCTGGGCATCCGGCATCAGGCTCCCTGCTCAGTGGGGAGCCTGCTTCTCCCTCTGCCTGTTGTTCCTCCTGCTTGTACACTCGCACTCTCTCTCTGACAAATAAATAAAATCTTAAAAAAGGAAAAGAAACCAAAAGCTAGTTTTTTTGAAAAGATAATTTAAGTAGGTAAATATCTGGTGAGATTTGTCAAGACAAAAAGGCATAATTAAGCAATATGTACAAAAATAAAGGGGGTCACAACACAGGTACGATAACAAAGATTTAAGCAAAAATCAGGTGGGAATCCCCACCCAGAGCCTGTGTCTCCCCTTCCAGGCTTTGCTGCTTGCATCTGGGTCCTCTGCTGGGCTTCCAGGGATTGTGGGTGCTTCCCTCTCACCCCAAGGTTGGCCTCTCAGGGGACAGCGGCACATTCCCTGAGGGGTGGCCATTTATGGGTTGGTGGTGTGATCTGGGGTGTCTGCAGGTATGAGCACAAAGCATCCTGGGAGTGGGACTGAGACAGGTTTGGGGAGAAAGGAGGCAGATGGAGCTGGGGCTCCTTGCCACATTCTGATTTAGAGCTCTAAGGAATCCACAGTTCCTAAATTCAAACTGGCCTTCCAGGTCCTTATGAAGGTATGTTTATCATGGCATTAGAATCAAGCACGTAGACTTTATTTGGCAGCCTAGCTTAATTTATAAATTTTACATTTATTTTTATATAATGGTATATAGATCTTCATTGTGTTTGTCCCAGACTCTGCATATAGTTGCATTGCTAATGAAAATTCAGATTAGTATAACCCTTAAGGGGTAAGCTGGAAATAACTGTCAGAATGACAAAAGTGTACTCTTTGGCTCAGAATTCCAATTCTGGGAATGTATTCTGTAGATGAATTTGTACAATTGCAAGGTAGAATATGTACAGGGCAGTTTTGGAACAACAATTGAGAACAACACAAGTATCTGTCAGTAAGGGGTCAGTTAAATAGATCAGTTAGGATATTTCAATACAATGGCCTATAATACAATTGTAAAAGGAGATGTGGAAGTTCTCTACCAACTGTTGCCGAAAGATTTTCAACATTCATTGTTAATTGCAAGAGCAAGCTAGAGGAAAGAGAGGAAGAAAAAAAGACTATAGATTCATATTGCTTGCACTGAAAAAAGAAAGACTGGGAAAAAATGAATAGTTGTGTATATTTAGGGATGAGAGCAAGATTGTATACCTTTGTATGTTACATTTATTTTTCCAGCTCTATGAATGTATTATCTATTAAAATATATAATAAATCAGCGATTAAGAAAACCTAATAAGGGGCGCCTGGGTGGCTCAGTGGGTTTAGCCTCTGCCTTCGGCCCAGGTCATAATCTCAGTGTCCTGGGATCAAGCACCACATCGGGCTCTCTGCTCAGTAGGAGCCTGCTCCCCCTCCCTATCACCTCTCTGCCTACTTGTCATCTCTCTCTCTCTCTGTCAAAATAAATAAATAAATAAAATCTTTGAAAAAAAACCTAATAGGTTGAGGAACCAGGTGGTGGGTAATAGGGAGGGCACGTACTGCATGGAGCACTGGGTGTGATGCCAAAACAATGAACAGTGTTATGCTGTAAATAAACAAATAAATGAAAAAAAAAACCAATAAAATAATAAGCAAATACCATGACAAACCTTACCCTAGCTAATATAAAAATTTTGGCCAGGTGGAAATTTTCTTAAAAAAAATAAGTGTATATATATATATATATATATATATGTATGTATGTATGACCAAATTTACTCCCAAAAGAAGGGAAAAAATCTATATAGAACTGTAACAATTAAAGTAGTTGAATTAAGAGTAAAAAACAAAACAAAACTGTATGCAAATGCTGTATATAGATTATGTTACATATGATAATAGCATGAAATATGATACAAAAGATAAATGACAATTTCACTATAGGGTTACCTCTGGGTATGGAGGGAACATAATGTTGACAGAAAGGAGTACAAAGATTTTTAGTTCTTTCTGTAAAGTTTTTTTTTTTTAAGATTTTATTCATTTATTTGACAGACAGAGATCATAAGTAGGCAGAGAGGCAGGCAGAGAGAGAGGAGAAAGCAGGCTCCTCCCTGCTGAGCAGAGAGCCCGTTGTGGGGCTCGATCCCAGGACCCTGGGACCTAAATGAGTGTTCTATAAGCTTTTTTTTCTTAAATTTTAAATGAAGAGACATTCACACGAGCCTTATACTGCCCTCTGGTTCCGGTAATCCAAATGGCTTTGTCTTTTTTCACCTCACCAAACTAGTAAATTTTGCCATAGGGAAAGTAGAAACTTGTTTCATTCAGTTAAGGGAGTATTTTTTGGTTGCCTTTAAATTGTTTCATTTGTTTTCATATCACTGTCATGTAATAGCTTTCCAAGAAAACTTTTTTTTATCATCTTTTCTTTTTTATCCATTTTAATATTAATCCATATATCAAAATATTATAAATTCAGCATGTCAGTTCAAGACAACAATTAATGACATTTTATTCTTCTTCTATTCTTTGAAATCTGCTGTGTATTTTTTTTTTAAAGGATTTTATTTATTTATTTGACAGGCAGAGATCACAAGTAGGCAGAGAGAGAGGAAGGGAAGCAGGTTCCCTGCCGAGCAGAGAGCCTGATGCAGGGCTCGAACCCAGGACCGTGGGATCATGACATGAGCCGAAGGCAGAGGCTTTAACCCACTGAGCCACCCAGGCGCCCCTCTGTAAAGTTTTATTACATTTTTTAAAATTTTATTTATTTGACAGAGAGAAATCACAACTAGGCAGAGAGGCAGGCAGAAAGAGAGGAGGAAGCAGGCTCCCGAGGAGCAGAGAGCCCGATGTGGGGCTCGATCCCAGGACCTGGGATCATGACCTGAGCCGAAGGCAGAGGCTTTAACCCACTGAGCCACCCAGGCGCCCCTTATTACATGTTTTTAAAAAAAGTCTGAAACAAATCTGAGAGAAAGTTACTATCTTTTAAAACCGACTCTGGGTAGTGGGGGATGTTTTATGTTGTGCATTTGAAACATTCTACAATTTAAAAAGATTCAGGTATTCCCCTTGGTTACACAGAGAAGTTTGTCACATAACAATTACAATTAAATCTCTCTTGGTAGAACTTAAGCTCTTTGAGGTCTGTATCTGTATCTTATTTTTTTTTTTCTAAGAGACTTTATTTTTCGAGGAGTTTCAGGCTATGGTAAAATTAAGTAGAAAGTATAGAGTTCCCATTTCTTCCCTCTCTCATCAACCCTTCCCCTCCATATCTTTCTTTATTCTTAATATCTTACACTAGTGGGTTGCTTTTGTTTTAATTAATAAGCCAATATCAATACATTATTAATTAAAATGCATTTTACATTAGGGTTCATTCTTCATATTGTAGAGTTTTGTGGATTTTGACCAAAACATGATGGCATGTATCCACGGTTACAGTATCCTACAGAATAGTTCACTGCCCTGAAAATCCCCTGTGCTTCACCTGTTCGTTCCTTCCTCCCTCTCCCAAACCCTGATCTTTCTACTGTCTCTATAGTTTTGCCTTTTCCAGAGTGTTATATCTGGAAGGATACAGCATGTAGCCTTTTCAGCCTTCTGAAAGCTTCTTCCATATCTTTAGGAGTTTCATAGCTTATTTCTTTTTATGGCTAAATAATATTCCATTGTTTGGACAGACCAAACCCTTTTTTTTTTTTTTTTAAATCCATTTACTATTGAAGGATATCTTGTTTGCTTCCAGATTTTGGTGATTATGTATTCAGCTGCTGTAAACATTTATGTGTAGCTTTTTGTGTGGACATCAGTGTCCGCTTATTTGAGTAAATACCTAGAAGTGTGGTTGATGGGTTGTGTGGTAGAACCACGTGTAGCTATGTAAGAAACTACTAACCTGTCTTCCAAACTGGCTGTACCACTTTGCATTCCCACCAGCAGTGATAGAAGCCCTGGTGCTCCACAACCCGGCTGGCATTCGATGTTTACAGTGTTTTGGATTTTAGCTGTTTCCAATAGGTGTGTAGTGTTATCTTATTGTTGTTTTAATTTGCACTTCCCTGATGACATGTGATGTTGAGCATATTTTCATATGTTTATTTGCCATCGGTATATCTTCTTTGGTGAGCTGTCTGTTCAGATCTTTCCCCCACTTTTAATTGCTTTATTACTGTTGAATTTTAAGAGTTCTTTGTGTATTTTTTTAAGATTTTATTTATTTATTTATTTATTATTATTATTTTTAAATAAAATCTATTCCCTTTTTAAAATTGTTTTTGGTATTTTATTTTATTTTTTTAAATTAATTTATTTTTTCAGCATAACAGTATTCATTGTTAGATTTTATTTATTAATTTGACAGACAGAGATCACAAGTAGGCAGAGAGGTAGGCAGAGAGAGAGGTGGAAGCAGGCTCCCCGCTGAGCAGAGAGTTGGATGTGGGGCTCGATCCCAGAACCCTGAGATCATGACCTGAGCTAAAGGCAGAGACTTTAACCCACTGAGCCACCCAGGTGCTCCAAGAGTTCTTTGTGTATTTTGGATACTAGTCCTTTATCAGATACATGATTTAGAAATATTTTTTCCCATTCTGTGTCTTGTTCTTTCTTTCTCATAACAATGTGTTTTGTAGACCAGAAGTTTTTCATTTTAAGGAAGTTCCACTTATCTATTGTATTTATCCTTTTTTCCTTCATGGATTGTACTCTTCGTGTTATATCTAAAAAGTTGTCATCAAACTGAACGTCACTTGGATTTTCTCCTGTATTTTCTTCTCAAAGTTTTATAGTTTTGCATTTTACATTTAGATTTATGACTTATTTTCAGTTATATTTTTTGAGAAAGCTGTAAGTCTGAGTCTGAATTTATTTTTTGGCATGTGTCTAATTTTCCCAGCAACATTTATTAAAAGGACTATGCTTTCTCCATTGAGTTGCCCTTACTCCTTTGTCAAAGATCAGTTGACTTTATCTGCCTCGGTCTGTTTTGGGCACTCTGTTACGTTATAATGATCTATTTGTCTCTTTTTTGACAATACAAGAGTGTTTTGATTATTGTAGGTTTCAGAATGTCTTGAAGTTACATATTCTGTGTTTCAGCTTTGTTCTTTAATTGTGTTGGCTATTCTAGGACTTTGACATTTTCATATAAACTTTAGTTTTTTTATATCCACAAAATAATTTGCTCAGATTTTGATTGGAATTGCATTAAATCTATAAATCAAGCTGTGAAAAATTGAAAATCTAAACAATAATAAGTTTTCCTATCTATGAGCATGGAATATCTCTCTACTGATTTAGAATTTCTTTGATTTCTTTTATTAGAAGTTTATAGTTTTCCTCATATAGATTTTATACATATTTGGTTAGATTTATATTCATGTATTTCCTTTTTTGGTGTTAATGTAAATGGTATTATCCTTTAAAATCCAAGTCTAATTTACTTTTGCATATTAACCTTGTATATCAAAATTTGCTGTAATGGTTTATCAGTTCCAGAAGGTTTTTTTGGTGAATCTTTGAGATTTCCTATATAGGTAATTATGTCATCTCTGAATAAAGACTTTTATTTCTTTCTCCCAATTTGAAATACCTTTTATTTCCTTCTCTTGTCTTAGTACATTAGTTATGACTTCCAGTGTATCATTGAATAAGAGTGGTGGGAAGGGATATCCTTGCCATGTTCCCATCTGAAGGGAAAGCATCTAATTTCTCACCATTAAGTATGAGATTGGGTTTATGTTTTTTGTAGATGTTCTGTATCAAGTTGATGTAGTTCCCCTGTGTTTCCCATTTGCTAAGAATTTTTAACATGAATGGAAATTGGATTCTGTTGAATCCTTTTTCTGTATCTATTGATGTGATCATGTGATTTTTCTTTTTCAGCCTGTTATGATAACTTACATTAATTGACTTAAAAATGGATTTAAGTTCTAGTTAGTTAATATGCGGTGTAATATTGGTTTCAGGAGTAGAATTCAGTGATTCATCATTTACGTACCACACCCAGTGCTCATCACAAGACCCTCTTTAATACTTATCACCAATCAAGCCCATCCCCCACCCACCTCCCTTCAGCAACCCTCAGTTTGTTCTCTATCATTAAGAGTCTCTTATTGTTACATTAATTAACTCTTGAATGTTGAACTAGCCTTGCATACCTGGAATAAATCCCAATTTATCATGGTATCTCATTCTTTCTATATATTGTTGGGTTTGGTTTGCTAATACTTTGTTGAGGAATTTTGCCTTCATATTCATGTGAGATATTGATATGTAATTTTTCTTTCTTGTAATGCTTTTTTTCTGATTTTGGTATTAGAGTCACTCTGGACTCATAGAATGAGTTAGGAAGTGTTTTTTCTGCCCCCCCCTTTTTTTTTTCTAGAAGAGAGTGTTAAACATTGATATCAGTTTTTCCTTACATGTTTGGTAGGATTCACCAGTAAACCCATCTGGGTCCTGGTGCCTTGTTTTGGAAGGTTATTGATTCAGTTTCTTTATCAATATAGGCCTATTCCAGAGATCTGTTTCCCCTTTTATGAGTTCAGTAGAGTCTGTTCTTCAAGGAATTGTTCAGTTTTATCTAAGTTATCAAATCTGTGGGCATAGAACTATTCATAATATTCCTTTATTATTCTTTCAATGTTTAAGAGACCAGTAGTGATGACCCTTTTTCATATCTGATATTAGTAATTCATGCTTTCTCTTTTTCATGGTCAGACTGGCTAGAGATTTATCAATTTTACTGATCTTTCCAACTAACCTTCTTTTGGTTTCATTGATTTTCTCTATTAACTTCCTGTTTACAACTTCATTGATTTTTGCTCTGATTTTTTATTATTTGTTTTCTTCTTCTTCCTTTAAACTTATTTGGCTCTTCTCTTTAGTTTCCCAAGGTAGAAAATTAGATGATAATTCTAGATCTTTCTTTTTTTTTTAGCACATACATTCAATGCTGTAAATTTCCCTCTAAGCATTGCTTTTGCTGCATCTCACTTTCATTTTCATTTAGTGAAAAATACTTTAAAAAGCTTTCTTGAGACTTGTTTAACCCACTTACCATTTAGAAGTATGTTGTTTAATCTCCAAATATTTGGGGGATTTTCCAGCTATCTTTCTATTATTGATTTCTAGTTTAATTCCATCTTGGTTTGAAAACATACTTGGAATGATTTCTATTCTTTGAAATTTGTTTAGATGTATTTTATGGTACATGAATGTAGTCTATCTCAGTGACTACTCCATGGGTGCTTGAGAAGAATGTGTATTCTGACATCGTTGGGTGAAGTATACTATAATTTTCTTCTCAAATAGATCTAGTTAGTTGATGGTGCTTTCAGTTCAACCTTACCTTTACTGGTTTTCTGTTTGCTGGATCTGTCCATTACTAAGAACAGATGTTTAAGTCTCTGGCTATCATAGCAAATTTATCTATTTTTCTTTCTGTCAGATTTGGTTCATTTATTTTGACACTATATCGTTTGGTACACACGTATCAAAGATTGCTAGTTCTTGGAGAGTTAGCCCATTTATCATTAGGAAAGAAATGTCCTTTATTTCTGACTTTCCTTGCTCTGAAGTCTGCTTTGTGTGAAGTTAATGCAGCTTCTCTAACTTTCCCTTAATTAGTATTGTCATGGTATATCTTTCTCTATCACTTTTCTTTTAAACTATTTGTGTCCTTTGATTTAAAGTGCGTTTGTTATAGACAACATATAGTTGTGTCTTGTTCTTTATTCACTCTATAGTATCTGTCTTATAATATTTGTAAGTGTTTTTAATGTTCTTTTCTTTGTTTGTTCCATTGCTATTGTCTTTTTCTGCCTTATCTGGTTTTAATTGAGCATTTTATATAATTCTGCTTTCTCTCCTCTCTTAGCATATCCTTTATATTTAAAAAAATTTTGTAATATACATTTACAACTAATCTAAGCCGAGGGTACCTGGATGGTTCAGTTGCTTAAGCACCCAACTCTTGATTTCAGTTCAGGTCATGATCTCAGGGTCGTGAGAGAGAGCCCTGCACTGGCCCTTGCACTCAGCACGGAGTCTGCTTGAGATTCTCTCTCTCCCTCTGTTTCTCCCCTCACTTTCGTGTTCTCTCTCTATAAATAAATAAATAAATAAATCTTTAAAAAAAAAAAAAACAACTAATCTAAGTCCACTTTCTAGTAACAATATATGGCCTAATGAATAGTACCAGGCCCTCATTATATAGTGTTCCCAATTCCTCCTTCTCTTCCCTTATAACATTTTTTTTGCCATTTATTTCATTTTTCCGTAAGCTATAATCACCTCATCTATCATTGCTATTATTATTTTGAATAAACTTATCATTAAGAATGAAAAAGATTTTATTTACTTTCACTTATTCCTTCTCTAATATTCTTCTTTTCTTACATAGATTAAAGTTTCTGGCCTATATCATTTCCTTCTCTTTGAAGAATTTTTAAAATTTCTTGCAAACTCTTTCAATTTTTGTTTGCCTGAGGGTCTTTATTTCTCATTTGCTTTTAAAGGATAATTCCTTGGATACAGAATTCTTTATTGGTGTTTTTTTTTCTTTCAACACTGACTATTTCACTATACTTTTTTATTTCCTGCATGGTTTCTGAGGAGAATTCCAATGTAATTAATTCTTATACTTGATTCTCTGCAGATAAGCTTTCTCTCCCCTAATCCTTCTTTTGAAATTTTCTCTTTGTCTTTGATTTTCTGCAGTTTGAATAGAATGTGCTTAAGTATAGTTTGTTTGGTTTGGTTTGGTTTTGACATTTATCCTGGTTGGTGTTCTCTGAGATTCCTATATCTGTGATTTGGTGTCTATTATTTATTTTGGAATATTTTCAGACAATAAAACTTCAAATATTTTGGGGCAACTGAGTGGCTCATTCGGGTAAGTGGCTGCCTTTGGCTCAGGTCATGATCTCAGGGTCCTGATATTGAGCCCCACATCCGGTTCCCTGCTCAGTGGGGAGTCTGCTTCTCCTTCTCCCTCTGCTGCTCCCCCTACTTGTGGTCATGTGCACACACACTCTTTCTCAAATAAATAAACAAAATCTTATATACACAAACAAAAAAACAAACAAACTTCAAATATTTCTTCTATTCCTTCTTCCCTTTCCTGTCCTTCTGGTATTCCCATTAGATGTATGTTATACCTTTTGTCCCATAGTTCTCAGATATTCCATTATAATTTTCATTCTTGTTTTCTCCTTGTTTTTATTTTTTAAAATTTTATTTATTTTAAATTTAAATACAATTAACATATAATGTCTTATTAGTTTCAGATGTAGAGTTCAATGATTCATCAGTCTTACATAACACCTAGTGTTCATTACATCATATGCCCTCCTTAATGTCCATCACCCAATTATCCCATCCCCCTAATCCCCTCCCCCCCAGCAACACTTGGTTTGTTTCCTGTGATTAAGAGTGTCTTATGGTTTGTCTCCCTCTCTGATTTTGTCTTTGTTTTCAGTTTAGAAAGTTTCTAATGACATTGTTTTGAGCTCAGTGATTCTTTCCTTGGACTTGTCCAGTCTACTGATGAACCTGTCAAAGACATTCTTCACTTCTGTTACAGTGTTTTTGGTTTCTAGCATTTCTTTTGGTTCTTTCTTAGAGCTTCCATCTCTTTTCTTATATTACTCACTTGTTCTTGTGTGTTGTCTACTTTTTTCATTGGAGCTCCTAGCATATTAACCATCATTTTTTCAAATTTCTGGTCTGATAATTCTAAAATATCTGCCACATATAAGTCTGTCCTGATGCTTGGTATGTCTGTTCAGGCTGTGTTTTTGCCTTTTAACATACTTTATACTTTTTTGGTTAAAAGTCAGACATGATTTATTATGTAAAAGGAATTGAGGCACAGGCCTTTACTGTGAAGTTTTATGTTTATCTGGCTAAAATTTAGGCGGTGTTCACTGTGTGCTGTAGCTGCAGGTGTTCTTTGCCAGTCAGTCACCCCACCCCTTCCCCCTCCCCCTTGGGCAAACACTGTTCTGATTTTATCATCGTAGATTAGTTTTGCTATTTTTGAACCTTATATTTACAAAATTAAGTAGTATTTACTCTTGTATGTCTGAATACTTTTTTAATGTAATGTTTTCCAGATTCATTTATGTTGTTGTGTTTATTCCTTTTTATTGCTAAATAATCATATTCCATTATATGAATCACATAATTTGTTTATTCAGTTGGTGGACTTTTTACAAAAGATTTATTTTTAGAGAGAGAGAGAGTGTTTGGGGGAGAGTGTCAAAGAGAGAGAAAGAGAGAGGGAGGGAGAGAAGCAGACTCCCTGCTGCGTGCAGAGCCCAATATTGGGCTCAATCCCAGGACCCTGAAATCATACCCTGAGCCAAAAATCAAGAGTTGGACACTTAACCAACTGAGCCACTCAGTTGCTAACATGAATAAAACTGCCAGGATTGGGTTCCCTAGAAGACAAATTCTGAATTGAAGATTTATCTGCATCAAAGTTTCAACAAGTGCTGTTGGGATCAATACTTGTAGGGTGGGGGGGTGGTTATGGAGTCAGAATTGGGTAGAAGGAGACTACAAGACAGCTGAAGTTGAGAAAGCCCTCCAGTGTTGATGTCTGTATTAGTTATCTATTGCTGCAGAACAAATTACCCCAAAATTTGGTGACTTAAAATGAAAATTGTCATTTTAATATCTTTCATAGTTTTTCTGGACCCAGAATTTGGCAGCAGCATGCCTGGGTGGTTCTGGATTAGGATCTTCCATAAAGTGGCCCTCACAAGGCTGCTGGAGCTGGGGTCATCTTGAGCTTTCTCCAGTCATGTGTTGTGCCCGGACAAGGGAGACTCAAAAACTTGGAACAGCTGAAACGCCTTAGTCTTCTCTCTCTGTGTGTAGTTTCTCCTCTTGATGTCTCTAGCCTAGAGGCTTCTGAGTAGCCAGATTTCTCATGTGATACCTGCAGGTTCAGATCTCCCAAGGTATAGATCCTGAGTGAGAGAGAGTTAGGTAGAAGACAAATCATCTTTTGTGATATAGCCTGGAAGTCACATCATTACTGCCACTCTTTTAGTCAGGGAAGACATAAAAGTCTGCTCAAGTCAAGGACAGGGAACACAAACTCCATCTTTCAGTGGAGAAGAGTCATCATCATATTATAAGAAGAGTATGAGAGATGAGATATGTAGTATAGATGTCTTTGGAAAATATACTCTTTGAGGCCTTGAGTCAGGGGGATGAAACTTTATTCTCTGGCTTTGACCGGCCATGGCACATATCATGAGGATCTTGGATGAACTGATTCTCTTTAGTTGAAAGCAGTTCTAGAAAAGGACTCAGATAAGTGTTCTCAGTTGCCAAAATTCACAAAAGCTGGAGGAATGAATACTTCAAATATGAAGGGAAGGATCCAAGTGGCACACAATAGCAATGTTTCTAGAACCTGCATTCTCATATAAATCCTTTTGTGGACATGTATTTCCATGTATTGTGCATATTTATCTAGAAGTAGAATTTCTGTGTCATAGGTAGGTATATCTTTAGTTTTCTTTTATTGAATTGCCTTGGCATTTGAATTGCCTTGGCATTTGTTTGTTTGGTTTTTTTGTTTGATTTTTTTAAAGCTTTTATTATTTATTTATTTATTTATTTATTTATTTAACAGAGGAGGAGAGAGAGAGAAGGAGAGAGCACAAGCAGGGGGAGCAGCAGGCAGAGGGAGAGGGAGAAGCAGTTAGCCCACTGAGCAGGGAGCCCAGTACAGGGCTTGGTCCTAGGACCCTTGGAATTATGATCTGAGCTGAAGGCAGATGCTTAATGACTGAGCCACCCAAGCGCCCTGCTTCAGAGTTTTTTTAAAATCAGGTGACTAGATATGTTGTATCTACAGTTAAGCCTTGAACCACGTGAGGGTGGGAGATGCCAGCCCTTTGTACTGCTTAGAACATGCTCTTTCTCTCTCAAAAAAAGAAAAAATTTAAAAAAGAGAAAAGTTTAAAAAAAAATATGTGCATAACTTTTGACTCCCCCCAAACTTAACTACTAACAGCCTACTGTAGGTCAGAACACTTACTAATAACAAATGTAAAGATGAACAGATATTTTATGTGGTATATGTATTATATACTGTATTCTTACCATAAAATAAGCTAGACAAAAAAAAATGTTGAGAAAATCATTAGGAGAAGATCAGTTTGTTCTCTATAGTTAAGTCTGTTTCTGGTTTGGCTCTCTTTTTTCCACTTTTTTTTTTTTTTAAGAAACAAAAAGTCCCAGTGTGCCCAACTTAAAATAACTTGGTCACAAGATCCTTACAATCCTGTTCCAGGCATGCTTCCTGAATCTGTTGACACCTAACTTCCTTAGAGTCATTGCTCCAGATCTGCTCCCCATTTAAGTGGCCTTCCTTGCCTTCTACCCTCAGTCACTTCCCATCTTCCTTGAGGTATCTTTTTAAAATACATACCTTATTA
Source organism: Meles meles (assembly GCF_922984935.1). Lineage (NCBI taxonomy): Eukaryota > Metazoa > Chordata > Mammalia > Carnivora > Mustelidae > Meles > Meles meles. The sequence continues at coordinate 114,338,170 of NC_060069.1, read as the reverse complement.
TGTTGCTACCTTGTTTTAATCTCTCTCTAGACTCTTACAAGACTAAATCTCCTTAGCTTAATCTATAAACCCACTCACAATCAGTTTGTGTCCTGCTGTTCCACGTAGAACCAGTGTTCCTGATTTGTTAAACTTTGCCATGTTCCTCGGACACATCATAACTTTATTTTTGTGGTTTTGCATTTCGTATCCTGCCTATTTGGGGCTATCCCTTTTAATCTGGCTTTTCTAGATTTAGTCTTCAAATCTGATTCAGACACCACGTCTTCTGGAAAGACTTCCCTGGATAAATTACCTCTGTCCTCAACATTTCTCTTTTGTATTCTTATAGCATTTACAAATCTGCATGCTGACTTAGTTGGCCAGTCTATCTATTCATCCATCCATCCATCCATCCATCCATCCATCCATCCATCTCATCTGTATAATCTGTTTACCCCAGTAGATCCTAATCTCCTTGATCAAAGTATTGTGTCTTTCAAATATAGTTTTTTGGTCTTCATAACTTCTCATAAGCATTATATACCCTGTGTAGATTCTCAATGTATATTTTTGTTGATGATAATCTTACAAAAAATATTTCTCCAGTGGTACTCAAAGTAATTGTTTTACATATAGAAATGAAAGGCCACAGACCCAGAAGAGAAATTAATTAGCCAGTTTAAGTACTATTCTATTTTTGTTGTTTTTTTAGAACTATCAACCTCCTCACCCAGCATCCCTATGGAGTATTGCAAGAATGGTGGAACCTGGGAAAATGGCAGGTGCATTTGTCTAGACTTATGGAAAGGATGGAGATGTACAATTGGTAAGTTATTTGGGATGGTACTAGGTACTAGTATCTAGTACTGGTACTGGTACCATGAGGTTTAGGTGACTTGTGTTAATAAGGACTGGTACTGGTACTATGAGGTTTAGGTGACTTGTGTCAGGAAAGGACAGCAGGAAAGCTTCTTGAAGTTTCTGTTAATGATTTAGTAACAATGGGTTTAATGATGGTGGCTTTAAGATGTGATTGTTAGTTTAATAGTAAAAGTGGAGTGTTCTTTTGGGGCTACTTACTTATATGTTCAATATCCCTAGTATGTTTCTCAGCTATCAAATTTCTGTGTAAACTGAAAGCACCATGTTTTTCCTTCTAGTTCTAGCGTCTGCTTCAGGGCAATGGGTGGTATGGTTCCCTCCACTCTTTTCAGTTGTTGATATATCATATTACCCCATTTCAAATATCACAATTCTATCATATTTAACTTTTCTGAAATCAATGGTACATGTTCCTATCCAAGTATACATTTAGATGAAGTTTTTGTTTTTTTCATCCTTTTTCTGGATGAGATGTTATTAAATTAGTGGTTTGACTTCAGGCTGTCCTCTCTCAGAATCAATGTTCAAAGTCATTTCTTTTTTTAATTGAAGTATAGTTGACACACAATGTTCCACTAGTTTCAGGTGTACAACACAGTCATTCAACAACTCTATCCATCATGCTGTGCTCACCACAAGTGTAGCTACCATCGGTCACCATATAACACTGTTACAGTACCACTGATCTCCATTCCGTGTGCTGTACATTTCATTCCCATGACATATTCATTCCATAAGTGGAAGTGTGTATCTCTCACTCCCCTTCACTCATTTCACCAATTCCCCCCACCCTCTTCCCTCGGCAACCACCTATCTGTTCTCTGCATTTATGAAAATGTTTCTGTTTTTTGTTTGTTTATTCATTTGTTGCGTTTTTTAGATTCCACATATAAGTGAAATAATATGGTATTTTCTTTTTCTGTCTGACTTATTTCACTTAGCATAATACCCTCTAAGTCTATCCATGTTGTTGCAAGTGGCAAGGTCTTATTTTTTTAATGGCTGGTAATAATCATATATGTATACACACACAGGTTTATATATATAGTATATATTTATAATATATATAGGAGACTTAGGTTACTTTCATGTCTTGGATATTGTAAATAATGTTTCAAAGCTGCATCTTCATCTGCAGTATACTTCCCAATACTCTGTACTCTTTATGCTGGATGCTTAGGATCCAGAGCCTTAGAAATGCCGTCCTATAATTTCCTATACTTCTACAAGCGAGTATATCTCAAATGCTCCATGTCTTTGGTCTTTTGCTTTGATCCATCTCCTCATGATGCCTTTTGGTACTATGGGTTCTTTACCTTTAGTTGTCAAGATTTCAACTAATCTGATTTCACTATCCTTTCTGATGTGTTAGCAGTCACATCCCACCTCTACTGGGTTGTATATCCTAGAACCCATTAACTAACACACTAGTTTTTCTAATGGTATCAACTCAACCAGATAAAGAAGTGTAAAGTTCCAGGTGGGTCAGTGAGTCCTAAAGTCTTCTATTAGCCTTCAAATTATACCGTATAGGTTTTGAACTTTGATTTTTATCGTTTGAAATTTTAAAAAGAAAAGTATAATTTATGATGAAAAATTTATTTTCTTTTCTTGATAGCTAATTTCTGTGAAAACAGTACCTATGGGATTTTTACTTTTGATAGAATTCCAGCGGGAAAATATGGATCTTCCCAACAAAGATGTGATAAGGACACTTTAAATGGTATGTGTTTTTCCAAACATCTCCTATTTAAGCATAGGAATCACTATGCGGGGTCATACCTATCATCCCTCCAACTAGTATTAAGTCCCTGGAAGAGGCATCAGAGAAGGTTTTGTGGAAGGGTTTGGCTCCCTTTCATTATGTCCATGTTCAAAGTTTAGGATGCAACCTCATATAATTCTAATTCCCCTAAAAACTGTAATATGGATCAGTTACAAATTCTTTTAATTCTTCTTCCACTGGTTTATTTTCCCAGTTTCATTTAGGTCCTAGAATTTGAGCATATTAATATCTGATCATTGAGTCATATAATTTGTCTGAATTTTAAGCAATAACTATAGATTCGTACCATATCTACTTTAAGACTTCAACTTTCTAGGTAGAGATGCTCAGTTAAGTCTGTCCACATTTGGTCATTCTTCAGCTCCTTAGTCATTTTAGTTATCCATCTTGAAACATTCTCCAGGTTCATCGTACCTTCCTTGAGGCATGGCAACCTTGCTTGCATAGAGACATTCTAAGAATAAAGGAGCAAATAACATTTTTAAACTTCAAATATGCTCCCTGATGATATACAGGATTTTGATGACTTAATTCAGTGCTGTACTGGGTAATACTTTCTGAGAGTAGTCCTTAAAAATGCACAGATTCCTTTCCTGACAGCTTATAGCCCATTATGCTGTATGATTTTTCCCTTGATGTTTTATCTGAACTTTGTTTGCATTGACCTTCATTTGACCAGTCCTCATATTTCTCACATCTCCCTGCAGGATACCATGATTTCCTGCAGAACAGGATATCTCAATAATACTGCCAATTCTAGATCATTCATGAAAACGTTTGATAGACCTTCTGTCAGTAATAACTCAGGGAAGAATTTCACTTTTTATTTAGAGATCTATTTTTGTGTATGTCAAGTGCTCTTTGAAACACTTACTTACAGGTATAGGTCTTTCCAATTGTGTTTCTTATTTATCTTATTTATTCTAAGAGATTATGTAGACTAGTATTTCATTTGCAGAATTCAAATTTCCTTGGCCCATATATAATAACAGGCCTACTCCAATATTCATGATCCTGTTCTTTACATAGGCCCTTCTAGCCTCTTGATTAAAAGCTCAGAAGGTAAAAGGCAGCAGGGCTTCATATTATTGGTACTTACTTCTTATATTGTATGGTATGTCTATGGATACTTGTCGTCTTAATTTTTCATGTTTTCTATATCTTAACTATTTCATTATAATTTATAAGAGATATAGCTACAAAAAATAATCATGTGCTACCAAATCAGGAATAGTTAAAAAATCAATAATATATTCATTAAGGGGCATCACGCTTGTTTGATACATATTATGTTTTTGGCTCTTAAGTATTAGTCACAGGAGGATACTGAGGTAGGTTGGCTCAGTGATAATTACAGGATATAAACTCAATGATTCAAAAAGTTTTTATTGAGAGTCAACCAGATATCAGATAAGTGCTACAATAAAATAGAACTCTTTGGCTTTCAGGTGTTATTCAGATTTGGATAAAGAAGGATCAATATATAATTTGATATCTAGTAGCAATTTTTCAAATTATTTCTGATCTTTCAGCCCTCGTCACATCTAGTTCAAACCCTTATGTTGGTAGGCACACCTTCCTTGCAGACTTCAAAGGTCGGAAACAGTTGAATAGTCTTTTGAATTTCAGATTAAAAATCAAGACAAGGGACATCTGCCTAAAACTTTCCTGTAATGATTGCTTGATTCACTTTCCCATTGCTATATATTAAACCATCCCAAATTTTGTGGCTCCAATGAATAATTTAGATTTTTCATAGTTCTGTGGGTTGATGGACTGCCGGAATGTCCAAGACATCCTCACCACTTGGCACTTTGGTGCTGGCTGGACCGACTCTGTCCTCTTCCACATAGCCTCTCATCCTCCCATAGATCAGAGCTGCCTCCTCCTACAATAGTCTTGAGACAGTGTTCCAAGAGGGCAAAGGCTAAAACTTCAAGTCTTCTTGAGGCCCAAGTTCTGGAACTCTCACAGAACATTCTGTTGGTCAGGACAAGTTTATGTCCAGCCCAGATCCAGAAAATGGAGGAACAGACTCCACTCCTTGATGGGAGGAGCAGCACAATCCCACCGAGAAGGGGATGTGTACAGGAGCTAGTAGCCGTCTTTGCAAATGCTGTCTTTTTTTTTTCTTCTTTTTACCAAAGAGGGCAAACCAAGAGCAACCCGGCTATGCAGTATAACTATGTATGGAGAGATAAAATTAGAAAATGTGACAATAGGAAATTGCAATCAAACTCTGGAAGCCCTGGAAAATCAGGTATGCCATATGCGCTCGGCAGCTGAAAATTTCCGATTCTGTGTGAAGTCTCTGTTCTTTGGTTACCTAATGGTCAAATCAAATCAATGCTTTTAAAACTCTCAAATTAGAAATAACAAAAGTTTTTTGTTTTGTTTTGTTTTGTTTTTTTGAAGTTGACATCTGTTTGTGAAAAAGGACCTTTGGACCTGTTGGTTCAGCACATTTTAGCAAATGATAATCTATAACACATTGTAAATGGCCTCATCTTTTTAGAGCAGTGAAGTCCTGACTGAAAATAGATCACTGACATTTGAGACCATAAGGAAGGTATTTTGTTGGTTAACTGAATCACAATAAAGAGAAAAAAAACAACCACTGTCAAAGACCTTTTGAGACAGGGAAACCTAAAACCTAATACTGCTCTCAGGGATGTATCCATGAGCCAGTGAAGTGGGAAATACATATGACTAGATATTTTTTTCATGCAGATTAAATTATTTTGACCCAGTGTATACCGAAATGCAAATGCATGGAATTACTAATATCTGAGGCCAAAAAGGGGGAGAAAAGGAAACTTTTAAAGTAGTCCTTTTAAGTGCAGGGCATGTTAAATATATTACCTCATTTAGTCCTTATAGAGCCGCAGTTATTCTCATAGATAATTAGAGGGATTATACTAATGATTGAGCCACATACTGTGCACCAAATACTGCGTGAACATTTTACCTATGTTATATTTAATTCTTATAACTATATAGATAGATATTAATGTACCTATTTTATAGATGAGGAAACTATCTCTGAGACGTGCAGTGAACCACAGCCAAAGAGTGATGGAGTTACTTTTTATTTTAAAGCCCACACTGTATCACTCTGGCTCCCCAGTTGTAGATGGGCAGGGTTAGCGGTAGAGCGGGGATTGGGAGTGGAGTGTGGAAATGGCTGCCAACTGCCTGGTTTTTGCCAACTACACACTACACAGACTGGGGGAAAGACGTCATGTTCTGGAGTCTGACTAGCCAATTTTTTGCTGTCAGCTCTGACACTTCTAAGCTGTTTGAACTCCTTTACTTCTCCAAATCTTTAAAGGATGAGGATGCCCCTCTCACAGTATTGTTTTATATTAAATGGGAGAGCTCTTACAAAACATCCAGCAAAGTGCCTAGCACAGAGCAGGGACCTAGCTATTGAATGAGAGCTTTTGTTGTGTTTGTCTGTTGTTTGAATATTGTTTTCAACCCTCCCGTAAGTGTGAATGGCCTGTGACCTTGGTTTGATTTTTGAAATAATTTTTGAAATAATGCTGCCATCTAGTGAAAAACTAAGCCACATGCACACACTTTAACCCCTGGCTCTCCTAAAGATGTTTTAGCCTCACAACACCAGACCTAGGGGGCCAGTTGGAATCCGGAGATATGGTCAAGGTCAGTGTTTCCCAATCTGTGCTGAAAAGCTAGTTTTAAAAATTTCCAACCCCTTGCAGACTGATAATTCTATAAAATGTAATAATAATGAATTCCTAGGAAAATAGGATGAGAAAAAGTTATATAAAATACAATCATTTTTTTCCTCTTTATAAAAAAGTTTTGAATTATTTATTTATTATTGACGTGTAGTTGACCCAGTGTTACATTAGTTTCAGGTGTACAACATGGTGATTAGAACAAGTTCATGTGTTATGCTACGCTCATGCAAGTGTAGCTACCATCCAAATATAAGTCCCTGAAAAAAATCATTAGATTCAACAACATACAATTGTTGTTTAAGTTTCAGACCAGTCACAGTCAGTTTCTGCGCTTATCTCCCTGTGAACCTTGTAACAAACAAACAAACAAACAAACCCTGTTTTGAAACCTGTAACAAACAGTTACTGCTTGTTACATTGATCCCACTTTGAGTGGCATTGATCTACCCAAGACAGTCTTAGTTAATGAATCTTGGCAGATAGTAAAGGCTGGAAAAGCCACCAGCCTGCATGAACTTTGTCTTTTGCTCAAGGAGAGAAGCAAACATGAAGAACTGAGTGGATGCAGGAGACTGAGGGTCAGCTACATTCCAGTTTATTCACCAGCAATTGCTTGCAATTGCAAAGTGCTTAGACATAGTCCTATAAACGTAGGTTGTTTTTTTTTTAACAGATAGAAAATATCTCAACACAGTCTCTGAATATTTCTGTGGAAGTGCAGATCTTAACATCTGATGACAATCAAATAACTCCTGAGGGCATCATTTCTGCCACTAAAGTGGTCGGGGAGATCTTCAACCCAGAGAGGAACGCTACACTTGAGGTAAAACTCACAAGGTGTTTAAACAGACAGAGGGGAAGAAAAAAAAAACAAAAACAAAACCAGACACAGAAAGAAAGACAAAACGGGAAATCGCTTTACTTAGTTCAATAGTAAGTGTAATAGTTATACTAAGTATTATGGGCTGTAATGTTTCTGCAGTCAGAGCCCTGCAGGCTTATTTTGTTTCTGCTTCTCTGTATCTAAGCATCTGTTTTTGTGTCCTTGAGGGTGGGGTCGAGGTTCTGTGAAAGACCTTGTGGGGAGGCCAAATTCAGACTGAATTTAAATTTTCCCTATGCCTTATCTTTATTCTCTCTGCCTTCTGAAACTAAACTTTCAAGTTTGAAAAATAGTTGCCTCTGAATGACCATACTAATGGTGCCTCTTGATACCGCAGTAGTGCATGATAATGATGGTGAGGAGGATGTATGATCTATGTCTGCTATGATGATCGTTTGCTGTCTTCTTCCTTGCAGGCAAAAGAAATTGCGGTAACCACAGTGAGTCAACTTCTAAATGCCGGGGAAAGTGTTTTTCAGGAAGCTGCTGCAGCTGGTACTGATGATGTCAACACCTTTGCAACGTAAGTGCAATTCCTGTTGGGAAAGAAAACCTTACAAAGTGCTATCTAGTTTCCTAGGTTAAAACATGAGGAATGGTGTCTTTAGTTCTCTCCTGGCTGTGCTAACTGGCTGAGTCCTCTGGAGGGCAGACTGAAGCCTTGGCTTTCCACCTGATTTTCATTTACTAGACAGTGTTATATGTTAACTCCTGGCTCCTGGGGTGGCCATGATCTGGGAGATAGAGACCAGCTGGGATGATTTAGATGAGAACTTACTTTCCTAGCCTTCATTTGGTATGGCCAAGGGTCAGCCTGAATGCACAAAAGGAGCTCAATGGGGGCGCCTGGGTGGCTCAGTAGGTTAAGCCGCTGCCTTCGGCTCAGGTCATGATCTCAGGGTCCTGGGATCGAGTCCCACATCGGGCTCTCTGCTCGGCAGGGAGCCTGCCTGCCTCTCTGTCTGCTTGTGATCTCTGTCAAATAAATAAATAAAATCTTAAAAAAAAAAAGGAGCTCAATGACAGAGCTGAAAATAATAGAATAACTTTGCAGGACATGTTGCCCACTCCCTGCACACAACTCAGCTAACCCCAAGATCCTGGTGTATCTGGGTTAAGCTTTCTTTACCTTTCCCAAGCCTACATTGAACAACAACAAAAAATCCAACTCCACCTGCTTTCTCTCTTTTTGATTCCTATGTTTCAGCATACTTTTGGTTGTATATTTATAATAAAACGTACGTACCTTATTATAGAGGTCCCTTACTAGGACTCATGGTGTTTTTATTTTATATATAGTTTTCTTGATTAAAAAAAATTAAGTACATCTGTATGCTCATTATAGAAAAATTAGAAAATATATAGATGAGCAAAATTTAAAAAAATTGTCCCACCTTTAAAAAATTTTTAAATTTCTTTTTTTTAATTTCTTTTCAGTGTTCCAGAATTCATTGTTTATGCACCACACCCAGTGCTCCATGCAATACACGCCCTCCACAATACCTGCCACAAGGCTCACCCAACCTCCCACCTTCCTTCCTTCCAAAACCCTCAGTTGGTTCCTCAGAGTCCACAGTCTCTCATGGTTCGTCTCCCCCTCCAATTTCCCTCAACTCCTTTCTCCTCTCCATCTCCCCATGTCCTATGTATTATTCCTTATGCTCCACAAATTAGTGAAACCATATGATAATTGACTCTCTCTCCTTGACTTATTTTACTTAGCATAATCTCTTCCAGTCCCGTCCATGTTGATACAAAAGTTGGGTATTCATCCTTTCTGATGGAGGCATAATACTCCATTGTATATATGGACCACATCTTCTTTATCCATTCTTCTGTTGAAGGGCATCTTGGTTTTTTCCACAGTTTGGTGACTGGGCCATTGCTGCTATGAATATTGGGGTACAGATGGCCCTTCTTTTCACTACATCTATATCTTTGGGGTAAATACCCAGTACTGCAATTGCAGGATCATAGGGAAGTGCTCTTTTAAATTTCTAGATGGTGCAGCTACTTTGGAAAACAGTGTGTAGATTCCTTAAGAAATTAAAAATAGAGCTTCTCTATGTCCTGTTTATTAACCTATTGATATATATTCTTCCAGATTTTTTCTCTCTGTGTGTTTGTGTCATATTACGTTACTGATTTATAGCTAGTTTTGTCACTTAGTAATAACTTCTGAACATCTTTTCAATGTAAGTATCTATAGATATACATCATAAATTTTAGATACTGAGTGAACTTTTATCTAAGCAATTGCTGTTGAAGGACATTTATATTGCTTCAAGACTTTTCATATTTTGAGCAATCGACATTCTTATACATAATCTCTGTTTGCCTGGCCCATTATTTTTTTAGGAGAAATTCCTAGAAGTAGTTCTCAGTTTTCCAATTTTTACAGTGTTGAGCCCTCAAAGTTTTTGAAAAAGTACAAAACCATGAAATGGATAAGGACATTCAAAAGATTATAATTCTGAGAGATGGCGGTAGATTTCAATTTCCTATTGAAATTTGAAGCCATAAAATAGACCAGTTGTTGTTTCAACCGTTTAACTGGTCTATTTTATGGCTTCAAATTTCAATAGGAGTCTGGGCCCTTCTCACTGGGAGTGTGGAGGTTCCCATTCTTCTTGAAGTTGGAGAGGGAAGTGGCCATGGGATTCAGAGTTTCTGTTCAGTGAACATGGAGCTTGAGAGTGGGAGTGGGCTCCCTTCAACCTGGAGGCTCTGTGTCTGCAGTTTTGCAACTGAGATTTGGCTGAGAAAATTACACATCATGATACAGAGGAAAATACTGTACTGATAATAAGCAATTACAAATTTTACTGGCTTAAGAGATATGGAGAAAAACTTGATTCTGTGTGATTGATCCAAATGGCTTCAAAGGAGGTGATTAGAGAGTGAATAGAAATTATATTTTATTTTATTTAATAAAAATTTTCAATTTGGGACACACTGAAATATGAAATGTTACAACTATACTCATAGTAATTCCTCCCACTCTGGATTTCTAGTCTGCTTACTTCTCTAATCCTGGCTTGTCAGTTGACTCTCCCAGGTGATCTTAAGCAGAGCCCTCCTGGACTTGGAACCTCATTCACTTAGATAAGGCTGTCCCCTCAGACTCCAGCCCTCAGGTCAGGTCACCGAGCCCTTAGTACTCATTTGGAACTGCCCTCAGAGGTCATGCTAACTGCCCGCAGAGGTCATGATATCACTCTTGTCTCCCTGGAGAAGAAAATTAATTGCTGCCCTGGGGAAATCTTCCTTCCCCAACTCTGTCCCCTGAACCTGGGCCTACCTGCTGGGAGTCTCCTGACAGACCCTGGGCCTTTGTTGCCTATCTCACTTTGGCTTCTCCCTTCTTTTCTTCACAATTTCCTGTTTGTGTCCTTAAGCTACTGGACTCCCCTTCTCCACTCATGGGGAGAAGTGGACAGTGTGAGAGTAAAACATGATGGTGATAGGGAGGAAAAAACCCGCCTAGCTCCAGCTGGCTCATGTCATAGTGAAGTTCTCTAGCATCCATTCATCCATTCTCTTGGTCTGAGCTGGGAGGAGCCCTGGGTAAGGTCTCTGCTGTTAAGAGCATCCTACTACAGTCAGTGACTCTAAGATTTCCTTTCACCATTTTGACTACTTGTTATGAAGGCTGAGCTATCACCCTGAAACTTGGCTGTCAAATTCAGGGCTTGTAATTGTCCGTCTTTACCTATCCTTGGGAATGCAAAACTGCTTCCCTATACTGACCATCTTGTATGTTTATGTTTCATATTTCTATTTGTATTTTTGTTCCAGCCAGCCTTCTTTGGTTAAAAGATGCCTGGTTAAATTATCTTGACAAGAGATCGATTGCAAAGAGCCTTATGGAATCTCAAGGGAACCTAAAAACAGTACCATAACATGGCAGGCTTTTATGAATTCTGGAGTAGGGAGATGACAGGACATCCCTGGCAGCTTTGAAGGTCCTGAAGAGGAGTTTGTGGACCTTCTATCCAGGATAATATAGTGGTTGCAGCCACAGCCTTTGGAGTCAGACAGTCTTGGGTTCAAATCTTAGCATTGTTATTTAGTAGGTACATGATTTTGGCTAAATTCATTTCTCTTGGAAGAGCCTCAGATTCTTCAGTATAATATAGGAGTAATTTTGAGACTCACTTCAGTAGGATTCTTGTGAGGCTCAACTGAGTTAATATATGTAAATCACTAGCAGGATACCTGACTTTCATATAGTTAGTCTTAAAAAAAAAAAAGATTAGCAGTTGGTCTTTATAATATGACTCAATAAACATATATGTTTCATCTTTACTTCTATTTTGTTCTCTCATAAATTAACCCTGTTTATGACATTGGGGAGATACAATTAAAAACAAAATATTTTCTCAACCCAGAAATGCTCTCCACAAAGATACTGGAGAAAGAAAACACTTTTTATGGCATAAGCATTAAACCAGAATGTGATGTGTATCACAGGCAAACACTAAGAGAGAACTCTCACCTCTTTATATAGCCAAGCAGATATAATCTATTACATATGTGTTTTCAGGTAATCAATAACTAGTCCTCAGTTAAGAGAACTTGACAACACTGTCACACATAGTTCATCTTAAATTAACCCAGTACTTGAGGTGACCATCTGTGTTAGCTAACTGACTTTATCCACAGGAAGAACAAACTTCTCATATCTTTATGACAAGAGGTAGCCTTGCAACTTGGAGCAGGATACCCACCCACTAAAATCAGATTCCTACCCCCAACAGGAACTGGGAAATAGAGAAACTAACTCCCTTGATGTTCACATTTTAAAGGGATGGCTTCCATGTTCTTGAGAGAGACATTCCTAGATCATAAAGTGGACAATTTTTTTTTTAAGGTAGGAAAGCAAGTTTATTCAATGAAGTATTTACTGAGCCCTTAATGTGCCAGGCACTATTTATGTGCTGGGAATACGTTCTGTTGATTAAAGACATACAAAAATTCTTGTCTTCATTGTACTTATACTCCAGAGAAAGGATAAGAGACAATAAACATAAATAAGTAAATTACGTAGGAAGTTAGAAGGTGATAAGCACCATGAAAAAATTCAAAAGAATTTACTTACATATTTTTTTCTTTTTAAAAAACTTATTTATTTGACACAGAGAGAGAGAGAGAGAGAGAAAGAGAGAGAGCACACAAGCAAGGGGAGTGGCAGGCAAAGGGAGAGGGAGAAGCAGACTCCCCACTAAGCAGGGAGCCCAATGAGGGATCCGAACCCAGAATGCTGGGATCATGACCTGAGCAGAAGGCAGACACTTAACCTACTGAGCCACCCAGGCATCCCATCTTTTATTCTCAACAGGAAAAATTAAGCATCTTATTTTAAACTTGTATTTGTTCTTAAAATGACAGAATGACCTCTCTGGTCCCCTCTACACCATGACTTTCCTGATATAACAATGACACTAACTTGAAAATTCCTGAATGAAAAGAATCTGATTGCTTCTTCCAAGAATTTATGCTGGTCAATGGCCAACCTCTGCATTGGGTACTCTAAAGCAGGCACTCATCTCTAATTGAATCAGTTATGGCAAGGGCAGGGAAGAACCATATGGAAGGAAAAAATGGCCTTGAAAGTGGTTGTGGCTAAGCAGTCCTATAAAAGTGGTTGTGCACCCTGCACTCCCAAATATCTAGTATGTCCTTCCCTTTGGCCTTCCAATGTCTGAGGGAGTGCCTCTTGGTATCTCCAGTGTTTCATAGAGTATGACCTCTTAGTTGGTGCTCAGCGGATATTGTTTGGTTGACAAACATATGAAATATGTTCTTAGAAGATTAGAATTCTGTTAGGTATTCTTTCTGTTGAAAGCAGCTCTGGAATATGATTGTTATTTATTAAGTGGGAAATATATAGTGTGAATTGCTAAAAATTCAGAAAATGGTGTTATGAAAGGAAACATTCAAAACAGACAAGCCAACTCGAATGGTTTCCATATAAATGATTATCATATTCTCTTTATAAAAACAATCTTCAATTACTTTAAAATTTGTCTCTTTATTATGTCAGTTGGGGAAAGTGAAAAATACTTCAGTGGCCAAAATAAAGATTTAGAATATGGAACAACTACATTTTAATGAAATCTCCTCACTTCTGGGAAAACTTGATTGAATCAGTTATCTTAGCTATAGAGATTTTGTTTGATTAGGTACAGAAATAATGCAAATACTTCTTGTAGGAAACAAGGAAAAGAAAAGGTCTTATGACTTTTCTTTGTAGAACACCAAACTAACAGGCTCTCCCACTCCATCCCGCCTTCCAACTAATCTGCCTTCAAAGTTATCCAAAGTAGAAAAGAACATTGTGGAAACTTGGGATGTAGAGATAATAACTGAGGCAGTGATCTCAGCGCTCTATTCTTGCATGGTTCCAAATGAATTGTTGCCTCTTGAACCAACAACTAACAGGAAATGGTTTAGATCCCAAAGGGTTTGGATGAGAGGAGGGAGTTGAATAAGGGGAAATTGGTTCTCATCCTTGGAGAAACAAGAAGCACATGTCTGGCCAATGACAGAGAGCAACACCATCCTTTGTGTGAAGAGAAGCACAATAGAGACTATTTCTGTGGGGAAACTTGTCATTCTTGAGTTCCAGCTTTCTGGCATCTATATATATGGTATCCTTCAGTCCATCAGAACTTTAGGAAAAAATGTATATACAACAAAGCAAGACTCTGGTGAAGAACATAAATTATTTTAAGTGGAATTTATCAGTGTTGTGATCACTTGGGTTCTGTGGTTATGCCTTTCTACTGGAATGCGGGAGAGAACACAAACCTTTTAATGACAAATCTCTACAATGTTATGTTGTTATATTTTATCCTATACAGGCTTGTTAAGCAAATGGAGATTTATTCCACATCTTTGGGTAATGGGTCAGTGGTGAAGCCCAATGTGGCAGTACAGTCTGTGGATTTGTCTTCAGAAAGCACTGGGCATTCCACAAGTGTTCGCTTCTCTGTGAAGAAAGGTGAGTTGTTTGTTTCATGTCCTTACAGTAGCAGACAGCATTCTGCTATCAACCATGAATAATGCTCTAAGAAAGTGTAGACTTTTAAAACTCTACTTTTTCCTCTGACAGGATCTAGTGATTCTCTCATTCCTGGTTCCACAGTTGTGGAGAGAGATGTGGAAGCCCTTAATCCAGATGGGGAGACTGAACTTCAAATCCTGCTCAATACTTCAACAAGTAGGTCTCTTGAGTGTACATTAAAAAGTACACTCAAATTGGGGGCACCTGGGTGGCTGAGTCAGTAAGCATCTAACTTCCGGCTCATGTCATGACCTCAGCTGGGATTGAGCTCCCCATATGCATCTCCCCACTCAGCAGGGAGCCTGCTTCTTCCTCTGCCCCTCCCCCCACTCATGCACCCTGCATGCTCTCTCTCTGAAATAAATAAAATCTTAAAATTATGGTAATCTCAACTCTACTATTCTAGATGATAGAGATGAATTTCTTCTTCTTCTTCTCCCCCGCCCCCCCTTTTCAAAAACTTTTGGAGCAGAATTGAAATGCTCTGGTCATGGACACAAGTCTGTTTTCTAAGAAAAATCTAGCTAATACAGGCCAGTTTTACACTTAAAAATATATTTAATAATTTCAGTCATAGGGGCGCCTGGGTGACTCAGTGGGTTAAGCCTCTGCCTTCGGCTCAGGTCATGATCCCAGGGTCCTGGGATCGAGCCCCTCATCGGGCTCTCTGCTTGGCAGGGAGCCTCCTTCCCCCACTCTCTCTGCCAGCCTCTCTGCCTACTTGTGATCTCTCTCTGTCAAATAAATAAAATCTTAAAAAAAAGATTTCAGTCATACACTTTGCCCATATTTACTCTTGGCATGGCACTTGCAGGCTCAGATTCATCCTGTTGACCTGCCTTGGGATATTTTATGCAATTGGCACAGTCATCATCTTGTAGCAACAGATTTTAGTTATCTCCACTAATACAGTGCTCACCATGGGCTCCCTGTATCTTGCATATAGCCCTTCAGGAAATTTTGTGTCTAACTTGAAATGTTTGTACTTTTCAAAGTCTAAAATAATGATTATTTTGACAATAATGATAAAGCAAGCAAGAGTACACATTTACTTTTACTCTCCCCCAAATAAAAAAAATATCCAATGTATGGTGCCTGGGTGGCCAGTTGGTTAAGCATCTGACTCTTGATTTCAGCTCAGGTCATGATCTCAGTGTTGTGAAATCAAGCCCTGCATCTGGCTCTGTGTTCAGCAAGGAGTCTGCTTGAGGTTCTCTTTCTCCCTCTCCCTCTGCCCCTCCCCCTCTAAAAAGAATAAAACTTAAAAAGCACTCCAATTAGAAAGTGCATATTTTAGAATTCATAATAGCACATATAAGGAAGAAGGGGTATTATTCATGGATCTGGCATGCTGTGAAATTTTGCTCCCATTTGCTTTGGCTACATGCTTTGTGAAGGTAGAGACTAAATCTAAGGTGTTTTTTTTTTTTAATATTTCATGCATATAGAAAAGTATAGATGTATGTAGCACCTGTGTACCCACAGGTAGAGCAAGGTAAACAGATGTCAAATTTTGCCGTTTGCTTCAGACCTCTTAAAAAAAAAAAAAAGAGGATATTACAGGTCCATGTCCTAATTTTTTCCCATCCCTCCCTCCCAGAACTTATATCTTTCTTAAGTTGGTATGTTTCATTTTTATGATTGCCTTTAAACTTTTGCTACATATTTTTATATCCATACATAAAATATTCTATTTTGTGGGTTTTAAATATTTGCCTAAGTGGTATCATGGTGTATGGAACTTGTTTTTTTTTTAAACTACACATCACTTTTGGAAGATTTATTCATATGTTATAAGCTTATTAACTTTTGTCTATCTGATAAACATGTTACAAGTATTGTTCCTTGTTTGTTTGTTTCTCTATCTGATAAATATGTTACAAATATTGTTATATTCCTTTGACAGCTTGGAAATTCAATGATATGTTAGATTTTTTTTCTTCCTTTATTTGTACAACTTTTCCTGTATTTACTAGACATTCTGATTTTCCACTCTATGACTTGCCTTTTTGAAGACTATGATCATTTCTCCATTGAATTGTTTGTCTTTCTCTTATTGGTTATTAGAAGTTCTTGTATTCTGGGTACTAATTCTTTATTGGTTATAAAGTTGCAAATATCTTTCCTCCAGTCTGTAGCTTTCTTTTGCTTGGCTTTTTACATCTTTTCTCATACCCAAATTTTAATTTATAAGGCAGTCCACTGTATCAGTATTTTCCTCTATAATTGGTAATTTTTTTAAAAAAAAGATTTTATTTATTTATTTGACACAGAGAGAGCGAGAGATCACAAGTAGGCAGAAAGGCAGGCAGAGAGAGTGGGGGAAGCAGGCTCCCTGCTGAGCAGAGAGCCTGATGTGAGGCTGGATCCCAGAACCCTGAGATCATGACCTGAGTGGAAGGCAGAGGCTTAACCCACTGAGCCACCCAGGTGCCCCTATAATCGGTACTTTTTTAAGAGAAATCCTTCCCTATATTTAAGCCACAACGATAGTCTTCCATATTTTCTTCTGCATGTTTTTAGTGTTTGTGTATGCATTTAGGTCTTCAGTGTACCTAGAGTTTATGTGTTTAGTGAAAGATAGGGATCTAACTTCTTATTCCTTATAAATTATTAATCTTTTCAAATGGGCTAAAACATACTGTTAAGAGACAGAGACTCAGATTAGACTAAAAGTGACTTTTTAAAAAAAATTACTTATTTGACAGAAAGAGAGCACAAGCAGGGGAAGTAGGCAAGGGAGAGGCAGGCTCTCCGCTGATCAGGGAGCCTGATGTAGGACTCGATCTCAGGACACTGGTATAATGACCTGAGCCAAACGTAGATGTTTAACTCATTGAGCCACTCAGGCACCTCTGAAAGGGACATATTTGATGCAATTTTTAGAAACTAAAGCTCCAAATTATCTGTATTTTAATTCTTTTTTCTCCTAAAAAGACATCATTTGACATATATAAACAGAAATTGTTGGAAATATAGGGGCACACTGACAAGCCATTCTTCTAAGGAAAGATTTTAGTGCAACTATCCCAGAAATTAAAGAGCAAGTAGACAAAAAAATATTAATGAACTTGACCTTTATATACACTTAAGGGTGTATCTAATTTTGTTTGTAGGCCGAAAAGAGATATTCTTTCACATAGCCATCAGGTCCTTCAAAAATTGACCATCTATTCATTAGTCACCACATGGTCATTTTCTACTGACCATGTACAATAGCTTATGCATTTTGTAAAATAAAAGTTACATAAGACATTGTTCCTGACCACAATGCAATAAAACTAGAAAGGTACCACAAAAGAATAGGCAAAGTTTTATCCAGTTAGAAATTAAGAATAAATGTTAGAAAGGAAACTAAAGTGTACAGTACAAAGTACTTGGAAATTAATGGCAATGAGAATACTACATATTAACACCTATGGGATGTGGACAAAGAATTCTTCAAATTCTTCTCTATGTTAAAGTCATAATGATAGTCTCCTATATTTTCTTCTGCATGTTTTCAGTGTTTAAAGTAAATTATTTAAAGTCGATTATTTAAATTATTTAAAAGAAAATATATATGCTTTAATAAATTTATTACAAAATGAATGAAATTGTTAAAAAATGAACTGAGCATTCAACTAAGGAATAATAAAAATAAAGTGAATGAAAAGAAGCTAGAAAGAAATAATTAATAAATGTGATGGAGAAACTTAATAAAAATAGAAATTAATAAATGCTAGACTTGATCAACAATAAAACCCCCATCATTTCCATGAAAAGACTAATAAAATAGGCAAGATTCTAACAAATTTGATTACAAAAATGGAAAGAGAGAGTGAAAGAATATAAATCAATGTCAAGAAGGTGTATCTGGAAATATGGAGATTTAACAAAAATTAAAATGGTAAATAGAAGTTTTTTTTCTGATGAACCTTTATATCTAGATGAAAGTGATTGCTTTTTAATAAATGACCAAAATATTGTAAGAATGAGGAGAGGGGTAAGAAGGGACTTTCATTTTTTAACCTCTATATTTCTATGGATTTGACTTTTATTTATTTCTTTGTTTTTTTTTTTAAAGATTTATTTATTTATTTGAGAGAGAGAACACATGCGTGTGTGTGTATGTGTATGTGAGATGCTCAAGCAGACTCTCTGCTGAACGCGGAGCCTGACATGGGGCTCTGTCTCATGACTGTGAGATCGACCTGAGCGAAAGTCAAGAGTCTGGTATTTAACCAGCTGAGCCACCCAGGACTTGACTTTTACATCAAGCATGTCCTTCTTTTATTTAAAAACAACAGCAAAAAACAAACAAACAAAAATCCCACCCACAATAATAATGAAAAGAAGCCTTACTGCAAATTTCAGGTTAACTTTGTCATCTAGTGTCCAGAAGGAGTAATTTGGCAAGCCCAATGTGCCATGAGAACGCTCTGTAAACCAATGTCTTTATTTCCAGGTAGAGGCTAGAACGTGGCTGTCTGAGAGGATGGTAGGAACTGTCAAGGCATTGTCTGCCTATCTTGCCACTGTTTCAGTTTTCTTGATATCACTTGTAAACGCAGAGTTTAAAAAATTAATTGAGTTCAAACCTGTAATTGTTATAGTTGTTTCTGTCTTAAATATGGCCAACAGTTGGATAAAGCGTTAGGGGCATTCCTTAGGTCCTTCTGTTTGACAACTGCTGTGGCCGCCTCCATGCAAAACCCTCTGCTGTGGCCATGCGTTTCTAGGATCTCCGAGGAACAGCTGACCACTTTTTCCCAGGGTCCTGAAGAAATATGTCACAATAATCTCCCAGCCTTGGGAAAGATCCATGATCATCATGAAGTAGCAGAGACCAGTGGTTCAGGAGATGATGGAAAGTATCTCCCTTGAAACAGTCCCTGGTACGCACTGTGTGAACTCCTGGCTCTGTGACTGAATAGACGGGCTTCCGCTCAGTCCCTTGTAATAGGAAACAGGTCTCATAACACTTTCCTAGGCTCTGCCAACCCGATATTCACTATTTACTTTTCGCTGTTTCTTGTCTGATGTCTTATCAGTGGGCAGTTTGGTGGTGGAGGGGGGAAACCACATGGCCTTGGGCTATCTGAATGTCACATTCACTGTTTCACTGCATAGAAAGCAAGATGTTCAAAAAACAAGAAAAGAAAAGAAAAGAAAAAAAAGAAAGCAAGATGTTTATTTTATACATGAATCCTTACAATACTTCCTTGAGATGGATTAGGCAGAAATTTTTGTAGCCATTTAGAAGGTAAGGAATCTAAACCTCTGGAAAAAATTAATGTGAGTAGAATGGCCAGGCACAGGTTATACATGTTAATTAAGTAAAGATGAGGCTAGCAAACCATTTTTATTGTACTTTACTCAAACAGTAAGCAGTTATGCAGTTGAATAATGACATGGGACTTTGTTTTTTGTTGCCCTAGGGTTCATTTCTTTCATTTGTTGATTTTTTTTTTTTTTTTTTTTTTGGTCTTACAGGTAACACAACGGCATGTGGCTTTGTAGTGTATCAAAACAACAAGCTCTTTCAATCAAAAACTTTTAAAACTAAATCAGATTTTAGTCAAAAAATTATCTCAGGCAGTACTAATGAAAATGACAATCAGGGAGCTTCTGTTGACATTGTCTTTAATCCAAAGGTGAGTTTTTCCACTAACAACAACAACAAAATTCAGGCCACTTTTGATTACAAAAGCGGGGTTGATTGGGCAAAAGAAATCCACTGGAAAACTTTTATATTTATGTAAATTTTTATTTAAATTCCAGTTAGTTAACAGTGTAGTATTTGTTTTAGGCATATAATAAATTGACTTAACAGAAAAATTCTTTTAAGAATTCTTTGAAGATATTCATTTAAATATCCATGTTTTTTTTTTTTTAAAGATTTTATTAATTTATTTGACAGAGAGAGATCACAAGTAGACAGAGAGGCAGGCAGAGAGAGAGAGAGGGAAGCAGGCTCCCTGCAGAGGAGAGAGCCCGATGCGGGACTCGATCCCAGGACCCCGAGATCATGACCTGAGCCGAAGGCAGCGGCTTAACCCACTGAGCCACCCAGGCACCCTAAATATCCATGTTTTTTGGTCAGGCTAGCTAAATGCAAAATCAGGTAATTTGAATTTTACATCCTTCCCCCCCGCCAATCTATAATGAAGATGTTGTACTTAGTACCGACCTAATTGATTTCTCATATACTTATATTATCTTAGATTATCCTATTTTTTTTACTTGATTCAGCATTTTTAAGAAATCAGTTGCAATTGTCTTTTCAATTTACAGTATAACCGACAAGAATTCCAGCTCCAGTCCTATGCCTGTGTCTATTGGAATCTTACAACAAAGGATTGGGATACACGTGGGTGTCACAAAAATGGGAACACTGATGACTTCTTGTACTGTCACTGCAACCATACTACTAATTTTGCTGTGTTAATGGTAAGGATGTACACAGTAGTCTCTTTCCAGACACAAATTTCCCTCATACATATTCTGGCATGTGCTAATTGGAGATGACTTCAGGGCTTAGTTTGCATAGATATTCAATCTAGATTAAATGAATAAGCAGGGAATGGAGGAATAAGACTAAAAAAGGAAGTGCTGGTAACAGCAAGGAAATAGAGCTTCCTGCAGTATGGTCTCAGGGTGGATGAGGTCTGTACCATGTATTTAATAATGACAAGGGAGCCCATGTGCAAAGAAGAGCTGATAGACTCCATTCAACTAACTCACATGTTGTGAAGGTTGAAGTTGTTATATCCAGAGGTAAGGCCGTATGGCTGTGTGTTGGGGACGGGTTCAGTACATACTTAACTATGAATGGACAGTTGAAACCTGTTACCCAAAGCTTTTTCCATTGGAATGATCTAAGTTGCTAAGTTTATGCTAGAAGATAAAGAGGATTAGCTTTTGAATTCATCCAATTTGTTCCACAGTTCCTTTATATATTCCTTATATCTTAATTTTTTAAAAATTTGAGTGTAGTTGATACACAATGTTACATTAGTTTCAGGTGTACAACATAGTGATTTCACAAGTTTCTACATTAGGCTATGCTTACCCCAAGTGTAGCTACCATCTGTCACCATGCAATGTTATTACAGTATCATTGACTGTAATATATTGTATATTATGTATATTCCTTATGGTGTGCCTTTTATTCCTGTGAATAATCCCAGAAGCTTGTATTTCCCACTCCCCTTCACACATTCCCTCTGGCAGACATCAGTTTGTGCTCTGTATTTACAGATCTGATTATGATTTTTGTTCATTCGTTTTTTTTTTAGCTTTCACATATGAGTCACATCATATGGTATTTGTCTTTCTCAGTCCAACTTATTTCCCTTCCCATATAATCTTCTAGGTCCCTCATGTTGTTGCAAATGGCCCAAACTCATCCTTTTGATGGCTGCATAATATTCCGTCATTCGTATCTACCACATCTTCCTTAGGCATTCATCTATCAATATATTCCTTATATCTTTTTTTAGAGGGGGAAGGGCAAAGGGAGAGGGAGAGAGAGGGAATCTTAAGCAGGCTCCATGTCTAGCATGGATCTCATGACCCTGATCTCACAACCTGAGCCAAAATCAAATAAGCCACCCAGGCGTTCCTCCTTATACCTTTTGACTCCAAAGCTACTCTGTACAAATAACTGATAACACTTAGTTCTGGTGTGTAGTTATAAGTGCACCTCTGAAAGTTCTTGGGCCGGCTCTTTGAAGAGAAGGACCTGTTTGTTCTGTTTCCAGAAATCTATTATTCTTATAAATCCAAAAGTGTTAGTTTTTATACTTGATGGAATGACTTTATATGCAGTAAAATGGGGAGGGATGTAGTATCTTACACTTATTAATATTGTGAATTTTCCTGAGAAAAGCAAATGTTTTCATTTCCTAGGAGCTGTGAGGTAGCCATCTTTGGGAAGCGAATTGAACATATCAGAACATACTGATACAATGTATAATAACAAATTATAGAAACTTGTGGGGTTTTTTGTTTTATTTTGTTTTGTTTAGTTTTTGAGAGGGGATAGGGCAGGGCAGAGGAAGAAGGAGAGAGACAGAATCTTAAGCAGGAGCAGGCTCCATGCCCACTGTGGAGTCCAGCATAGAGCCTGAACTCACAACCCTGAGATCATGATCTGAGCCAAAATCAAATGTTGGATGCTTAACCAACTGAGCCACCAGGTGCCCCAATATAGAACCATGTTTTATAAAATTTTTTTCCTTCCTTCCTTCCTTCCTGTCTATCATTTATTTCCTTTTCTTTAATGCACTAGATTTAACTTCCAGTACAAATTTTATTTTTTGTTTCAAGTTTTTATTTATATTCTAGTTAGTTAACACATAAAATAATATTGGTTTCAGGAGTAGAATTTAATGACTCATCACTTACATATAATACCCAGTGCTCATCACAAGTGCTGTCCTTAATACCCATCAACCATCTAGCCCATCCTTCACCCCTCCATCAAGCCTCTCAGATTGTTCTCTATAGTTAAGAGTCTCTTATGGTTTGCCTCCCTCTCATTTTTTTCCTTCCCCTTTTTCAACTGTTTTGTTTCTCAAATCCACATATGAGTGAAATCCTATGGTATTTGTCTTTCTCTGAATTATTTAGCTTAGTATAATACACTCTAGCTCTATCCGCATTGTTGCATATGGTGAAAATTTATTCTTTTTGATGGCTGAGTAATATTCTATTATGTATATACACCATTTAATTCTTTATCCATTCATCAGTGGATGAACATTTGGGCTCTTACAATGATTTGGCTATTGTTGATAATGCTATAAACATCAGTGTGTGTGCCCCTTTGACTCACTATATTTGTATCCTTTGGAGTAAATACCTAGTAGTGCAATTGTTGGATGGTAGGGTAGTTGTATTTTTAACTTTTCAAGGAGACTCCATACTGTTTCCCAGAGTGTTTGCACCAGTTTGCATTCTCACCAGCACTCCTTTCTCCACATCTTTGCCAACAACTCTTTACTTCCTGTGTTGTTAATTTTAGCCATTCTGGCAAGTGTGATGTTATACTTTTCTTATTTTAATGATCAAAACCTTTCTTAATTGATTTTGATTATTTTCTAACATATTACAGAGAGATCTACTTTTTTTTTTTAAAGATTTTATTTCTTTATTTGAGAGAGGTAGAGAGCAAGCATGAGGAGTGGGCAGGGCAGAGGGAGAAACAGACTCCCCCTGAATGCAGAGCCCAATATGGGGCTCCATCCGAGGATCCTGGGATCATGACCTGAGTCAAAGGCAGATGCTTCACAGGCTGAACTACCCAGGTGCCGCCAGAGATCTGCTTTCTTAATAAGAAAATAATAAAGATAAAATTTTAACTTTTTTGATATCTTAAAGATCATTAGCAACATTCACTAGCTGTGTAAAGCTTGGGTTGTTATATATATTAAATGATACAGACTACATTGTCATAATTATTTTTCTTCTTTCCTGAGGTCAAACTTTCAGCTGTTTCTTCTCATTAATGTCTGAGTCTGCTTCAGTGCCTACCACTCACATTTGTAATTAGTTTTGGGTTGCCAAATTTTTTAGAAGGCTGATTAGGATTGTATATAAAGTAGGAGCATATAGACTCTAAGCAAATAGATGATTTCTAAGGTCTGATGATCTATATATATTCTATGACTCTTTGGTATTTACTCAATATAGTGTACACAGGAAGTAATGGGAAGTCTTTGTTTTTAAAATGAAATTTATTTTATTTTCGTTTTCTTCCTATAAAAGCGGTACATACTTATTGCATAAGGTATGAAAGTTTATCTATTAAACAGAAATATACTAATATGGAAAAATATAACATCTTGAATTAACATAGCAATTCAAATTAAAATATGTTAACAAACTGCTATATATTTGTACAAGAGACATAGGTAATATTTGTAGATATATTATAAAAAAGATCACTTCTGGGGAAGAGATAGGATTTTAAGACTTAGGGTGGTATGATATGGGGGTAAGAGAAAACTATGAGGTTTTTTTATGCTTCTATATTACTTTCATGTTATATAAATATTACTTTCTAATTTTTTAAATTGTTAAAGACAGGCAAAAAATTATATATATCCTACTCAATGGCCACGATTATTACCTCACCAGATTTCTAAGAGTATATACTCACATGCAGTATACTTGTCTATGACTATATACTTGGCATAGATACATTAGACAAAAATGAGATCTCCTTTTAAAAAAATATTACAGGATCATAAAAACATCTTTCCATGTCCAAAAAACATTTCTGCAACTTTATTTTTAGTGCATTAGCTTACCTATGCAGATTTCCTCTTAGATTATAATTACACATAAACATAATGTAAGGGATAAATGAAATAACTTCAGCCAACTTAAATCTAATCCAAACAACTTTGATTTTAGACATTGAGGAGAAGTATATATGTTTTCCCTAACTGACAGATAACTGTTCTCAACACTACTTCATATAGACTGCTTAAGATGAGGGGTTCATTTATTTCCTTTTAAAACTTCTCAAGTTTTAGAAAAAGATGTATCTGGTAACTATCTGGTATTTTGATGAATGTAACTTTTTATGATGACTTTCATAGACATTTCAGGAATGGTTATTTACAAATATAAGTCTTAACTTATTTTCCAGAGTTTCAAAAAGAACTATAAATATCCTGAGTCACTAAACATACTATCCAGCGTTGGATGTGCCCTGTCCATTACTGGTCTGGTTCTCACAATTATATTTCAGATTGTCACCAGGTAAGAAAGGATGCATGCTCTTATGAGAGAAATTGCTATCCTGATATTATTTCCTCTGCACATATTCTCATCAGAATACAGTCTTTCGGAACTACAAGGGAAATCAGATTTAGTTCAACAAGCTCCTTTTATAGAAGAGGACACTCAGTTCTGGAGGAGCTAAGAAATACATACAAATAAATATATAATTAAAACTGTGGCAAGTGCCTTGAAGAAAAATTGCACACCATGTAATTATAAGCTTGTCGTGTAAAACTAGGATGGTCCCAAAGCTCATTAATGCTTTAATTCCTTTGTGTTGAGCAGAACCATATGTACCAATTTGTGTTTGCCAAAGAATAAAAAATTGCTAAATAGCAAGTTTTTGAAAATTAAACTAGTTTAAAATATATACTAAGTTTTCAAATGGTGAAACTTTTTAAAAGTCTTTGAATTCCATAGTTCAAAAAAATCTCATTAAAAAAATTACCTATAAACACATATTTCCTTCCTCCTTGACCTCCTCACTAAAGGAGCACTTGTGGGTTTTTTTTTTCATTTTATATTTTTAATAACATAAAAATATAAGCTTGTTATTTATTAGTTTATTTGTGTCCTATCTGTTCTCCCCCTCACTGTGAAAACTGATAAGGACATTGACCTTTTCTGATTTTATTATTGCTGTTGTTGTTTGTTTTGATCACTGTATCTCCAGGACTGACTACAGTGTTTGGCCCATAGTAGAGGGATATCTATGCAGTAAGTGGGTCTATTGTGCATTCCTACCTGGTTTTCTTCTTAAACTCAAGATGTCTCAAGGTGAACTCATCTTTCCTTCAGAATTGTTTCTCCCTACTAAATTCCTTTATAAATGTTTTCTCAGGTGTGTAAATTCAGAGTTTTTAATTTTAAAGGCATTGCTGTTTAAAAATCTTTCCTGAAGTTTTATTTTAAAAAATTAAGAACTGGCAGAAAAGTCGAGAGAACACAGAACAATCATATACCCTTCACCTAGATTCATTAAATTATTAATATTTTGCTTTATCTCTTTCTACTCTGCCCTGAAATTTTGAAAGTAAGTTGTAGGTATCATGACTGTCATGTCTAAATTCTTCAAGTATTTCCTAAGAACAGGGCTATTCTCCTCTATGGTATATTACCATTCCCCACTCAGGAAATTCAGCTCAAGCAATTTACCATCTTTACCACTAATTTAATATTACTGTGTTAATATATATCCCATATTAAAATTTCTCCAGTTGTCCCAGTAATATTCATTGTAGCTGGGTTTTTTTTTTCTCCAATTCATTCAATTTTCATGTCTCTTTAGTCTCATTTAGCCTAAAATAATTCCTCTGATTTTTGTGAATTTTGGTCTTTTAGGGCATTAAATCTTTTGAGATACTCAAGTCAGTTATGTTGTAAAATAGAATATTCTAAGTTTAGGCTTTGTCTGAAATGTTACTCATAATTAGATACAGATTAAATATTTTTGATGAGAATACTAAATTATTAAGTCTTTTCAGTGTGATAGAACAAGAAGCACGTAATGTCAGTTTGTCCCATTATTGGTTCTATTACATTTGATCTCTTGTTTACAGTAGTGTCTACTGGATTTTTACACGCTAAAGGTTCATGTTTTTCCTTTTGTAAGTAATAGATAATCCGTGGGATGAAACCTTATGATTGTGTGACTGTCCTGTTCCTCAACTCTTACTCAGTGGTTTCAGTGTCCACCAGTTGTCCTTACTGGAATATATTACTACACTGATGGCTGAAAATGATGATTTTTCTTATCTATTATTCTTTCTACATTTGGTCACTGTATTCCTTTGTAAGGAAGTGTACTCTCCACTGTAATCAGAGGGAATCTCTTCATGTTGTTTCAGCTTGTCCTTATGAGCCTATTTATTTCAGATACAGCAAGATGACCCAAGCACATTTTTCACTTTCTCTGTCTCATACCTAGAATTAGCCCTTTGTTCAAAGAGCCAGAATTCCATTTGATTCTTCTTTTTTACCTATCGTACTTAATGAGTCTCTTGTCATTCATTTTAAGTTTTTATACTGAATGATAACTATGGACCAAGCACCATGTGCAAATCAAGCACCATGATTATGAATGAGACAAGTAAGCTCCATCTCTCCTGGTATTTACATTCTTGGGGGAAGACTGATGTTATACAAATATATACAGAATTAAGTATATAATTACAAATAGTGGTAAGTGCCTTAAAGGAAAACTCCAGGCCATGTAATTACATATCTGTCATGTAAAAGGAAATGGCTCTTATGTCTGTCGTTTCATTTGTATTTCTATCATAATCACTTTTCCAAAAAAATTTTTTATTAACATATAATGTATTATTTGTTCCAGGGGCACAGGTGTGTGATTCATCAGTTTTACACAATTCATAGCACTCATCATAGCACATACCGTCCCCAATGTCCATCTGTCGTAATCAATCTTGAACAATTATTTGATCCCATGTGAATAAGCTGCAATACATGCAAAGCTAGTTTCTTTGCCTAAAATTTCCCTCCTTCCAGTCATCAGATTTTTTTTTCATTCTCTATCAACATGTTTCTTAGCAGAGTTGGTGCCATAGACGTCACTGAAAACTCATCAGGAAACAAAGACAAAAATCTTAAAAATGGCATTGATTTTTAAATTGTGAATCAAATAGTTTTCTTTGTTCATAGACAGGGTGCCATATAATTATATGAAATTTATATATAATGTGTATAAGTTATAATAAATTATATATACTTTAAATATATAAAATATGTTACATAATATATAAATTATAATATATGTTATATATAAAATAATATAATATTAATGCTCAGAAGATAGTAATATACAAAGAGCCAGGGTATATGAAAATAGCCTATTCTCCCTATGGATTATAACTTATGTTTGAAATAGGAAAAAAATTGGAAACTAACTTTGTTTTTATATAAAAGGATTCCTTTGAGTACTTTTTTCAGTTCTGGTTATTAAGTTTTCTAGAGACTGAATGAAATTTTGAATTATCCTGAAAATCTCAACTAAAGCATCTAGAGAATGAACAGAGTTCATACAATTTTTATGGATTAAATATGTGCTTTTTATGCATCTTCCAAAGACTGAGAAGGATGCGTAATTAGCAAACAGATTTATTCACCAGATTCTAGAATTAAAAATGGATACTTGAAAACATTAGGATTTTAAGCACAGTAATAAACTTAGGGAAATATTTATTTCAAGAGGACTTTTAGTCTGAAAAACCTAGAAGGGCTTAGATGGTACTGAATGGAGATTCTATAACTTTTGTTAATATATGACTGCATAGCATAGTATACAGAGAATTGTAACATGTTATTAGAGGGAACTTAAGGGTATATCTGCCTTTACCCACTAAGGAAAAAAATACATGCACAGTAAAGAGAATATGAGACTTCACATTGGAGATCAACCTTATTTAGGGCAACCTTGAATTCTTTGCTAATCTGGAAATACACATGTGGGTCACCAGAGAACATACTTGCGAGGAGCACACAAACACACACAATCTCTCTCTCTTTCTTTCTTGCACTGCCTTCTAAAGACTACTGGAAAATAAGGCCAGCTTGCAGACAAAGTGAGAAAATGCTGTTCTTTTCTGGCAAAGATCTTAGCTAAAGATGAGAAGAAAAAGACCCACAAAGTTTTAAAGATTTTATTTTATTTATTTGACAGTGAGAGAGAGAGAGATCATAAGTAGGCAGAGAGGCAGGCAGAGAGAGAGGAGGAAGCAGGCTCCCTGAGGAGCAGAGAGCCTGATGTGGGGCTCGATCCCAGGACCCTGAGATCATGACCCGAGCTGAAGGCAGCGGCTTAATCCACTGAGCCACCCAGGCGCCCCACCCACAAAGTTTTAAAGAGTACTTGGTTCCACACCCAGAAATTACATCTTCAAATGAAGGAACAGTGTCCAAGAATGTTTTATATTAACTAGCTCATTCAAAACATCTTGACCATTTTACTATCAACAAATTATTTCCTAAAGTATGCTCCTCAAGATACCAATCCTTGGGAGGTAGTCCATGGAAAAATGGTTATGAAATGTCTCACAGAAGACACATGTGAAATTTTGTTGAGTGTAAGCCTTTCAGAGAAATAGTAATCATCAGTCTGCTCAAAATATCTTTAGTAGCAGCAATAGGCCACGAAACAAATTTTAAATATTTTTACTTAATTTAATATGTTTATGGAAGCCTTACTCTTTAAATGTAATGTAAGCTAAATATTATACCATTTTGTTTTAAACTTATAAAGGTAGTTTAAAATTATATTTGGCTTTATTGTTTTAAAATCCATACTTGATTTTTTTATCTAAAATACTTCTTTAAAATGCAAGAGAATTTCTCCACCTTTGAACATGGATTCATCTACTAATGTGCAATAGTTTCCTATTTCTGAATGTAAAAAAATCCACTTAGAGCCTTTCTATATATAGCCTTTGTATATGTTTGTAAATCTAGAGGAGAACCTATTGTCTATTGTGGTAGAAGAAACTGTCCTAAAAGTTAGTGGCTTAAAACATTAATTTCTTATCTCTAATAATTCTGTGGCTTCACTGGGCTCAGCTATATGGTTCTTCTGTTGGTCTCTCGTGGGTCTCCTGTGAGGCTTCAGTCAAGTGGTGGGTAGAGTTGGACTCACTGAGGCTCATCTTGGATGCTGGGACATCTGGGTCTTTCTCCATCTCCATATCACCCCAGAGGATTCCTATGTGGTTTCTTTAGCAGGTTAGCTAAATGTTTTTCCTGGTCGCTCAGAACTCCCAGGAGAACCAAGGGGAAAGCTTATTAATACTTTCATGGGAAAAGTGACTTTATGGGATCCTTCCTCTATTAAAAAAAGATTTAAAAACTTTAAAAGTTTTAAAACTTGTGTTTTATAACTGTACCGGTATAAAGGTGAACATATTAATATATGCTCCTATTTGTATTTTGACGTATAGAAGTTAATTCTTTCCCCTTCTTTTTTTTTCTTTTTTAAAAGATTTTCTTTATTTATTTGAGAGAGAGCATGAGAGGAGAGAAAATCAGAGGGAGAAGCAGACTCCCCATGGAGCTGGGAGCCCAACACAGGAATTGATTCTGGAACTCTGGGATCATGACCTGAACAAGAGGCAGTTGCCTAACCAACTGAGCCACTCAGGCACCCAATTCCCTTCTGGTTTTAAAAGGAGTTAAAACTTTGCTGTGGGTCATAAAAGTATCACTGGCTCCAGTAGTGCTTTATCTGCTGAATGAGTTCATGGTAGTGGCCAGGCCTTCTGGTGCATTTCATTAGTTAGATCAAGTCACAGGCTGGCCCCAGGAGGGGCTACACAGAGTATGGATACCAGAAAGTAGCATTCGGTGGGGGTCCTCTCTGAAAACTAGCTGTTGCCTTTGATTACAACACAGTTTGACAGAAGGATATATCAACCTGTTTTCTCTAAGTCACCTCTTTGTGGAAATGGGACAACAGCAAGCTCTTATGGTGTACTCGGGAAGGTAGACTTACCAGCTGGCCCACTGGGTTACGAGTTGCATTTCCACTGGATAATAATATTTCTGTGTTCTCTCACAGTTTCACTAGAGTTTATTTCTTGTGGCTGTTTTGTTTATTTGTTTAATCATATATACTTCTTTGTTTTCAGGAAGGTCAGAAAAACTTCAGTAACCTGGGTGTTAGTCAGTCTGTGTGTATCCATGTTGATTTTTAACCTCCTCTTTGTGTTTGGAATTGAAAACTCCAATAAGAACTTAAAGAAAAGTGATAGTGACACCAATAAGCCTGACTCTAACAGAAATGAAATGCTGAACGAAGACACTGTGTACGTCCAGAATCCCAAGTGCACTGTGGTTGCTGCGTTGCTGCACTATTTCCTGTTGGTGACGTTTAGCTGGACTGGCCTCAGTGCTGCACAGCTCTATTTCCTTCTCATTAGGACCATGAGGCCTCTTCCTCAACGTTTCATTCTGTTCATCTCTTTAATCGGATGGGGTAAGCATTTGCCTTTCCATTTACTCAGAAATTTAATTTTGTTGAAATAACCTAATTTCAACAACCTAACGGCACAAGGGGAGATGGAAATCCAGCAGTCACTAGGAGTGTGCCTTCTGCCTGGTTGCTCACACTCCTATTTGGAGGAAGATGTGATCAGGCAGCTGTCCTAGTCACATCCTAAGCTAACCTCGAGATGTTAATTTCCTTTAACATCTCTATTAGTTTCATTTGAAATTTAGACCATGTATGATTAAATTTCTAGCTACTTAAAAAAAAGTTTCGAGAACATCAAGAGTGACTCTAACAAAAATAATTTGAAAAATTTATTGGGTTCCAGCAAAGAATTGTGTGAATTATATCTAATTTAAATTTATTCAAGGGAAAGAGGAATTAGGCAGTTTAAGAATGGAAATTGTGGTAAGAGTTACAAAGAAATCAGAAATGTGTAAGATTAGTAGGTACAGCCAAAAATAAAAGAAAGAGGCCAGCAGTTACCGAAAAATTATGTCCTTCATCGACGCACATCCGTAGATCATTTAGTATGTTGGCTACAGTGGAAGAAGAGTACAGTCTTGAAAAGGGTCATATGTGTAACTCATTAATGTTCTTCTATAATTAATTCCAGTCTTGAATAAATTATTAATTCAATGGCTCTCTTTTACCACATAGGTGTCCCGGCTATAGTAGTGTTTGTAACAGTGGGAATTATTTTTTCTCAGAGCGGTTCACAATGGGAGTTAGATTACCGACAAGAAGAAATGTGAGTTTATATATATATATTTAAATGTCCATTTATTTGATATAAGAGATTCAGTGATATCTAGTCCAAGTGTCACTGTATGTATGTGTCCCACATTATAAGTATCATAAGTGAGTATTTCAAATTCTCAAACAATACATTATATTTTAAATGTAGGGACATGAAAGTTTCCTATGATAAATCCTTTTGTAAAGCTAGTTATTACCTCTAAATTTATAACCTAAACTTTGTTGTCTTCTTTTATTAAGGCTAAAAACCACAGGACACAATATGTGTGCTCCTTAGTAACCCTTTATCTTAGTTTTCTTATCTAGGAAATGGGAATAACAATGATAGTAATGTCCACTCTGAGGTCACGGTTAGGGGTCAAAAAAGTGTGAAGATGTTTTATAATTTGAAGAGCACTATCTGTACTTATGACTGGTTTTATGTTGATATGATTAGAATGAATGTTTTATGATGACTTATCACACATAAAAAAATTCTCCCTGAGATTATAGTGTGAATAGTTGTTACTAATGGAAATACCCAACTGTATGGTGTTTGCTTTTTCTGTGAGGTGGAAGGGAAGAAATCTGAGCTGAGGGGTGCCTGGGTAGCTCAGTGGGTTAAGGGTCTGCCTTTGGCTCAGGTCATGATCTCAGAATCCTGAGATCGAGCCCCACATTGGGCTTCCTGCTCAGTGAGGAGTCTGTTTCTCCCCCTCCCTCTGCTCTTCCTGCCTGCCTGTGCGCATTATCTCTCCCTCTTTCTCAGATAAATAAAAGTCTTAAAAAAGAAAAAAGAAATCTGAGTTGAACTCCTTATGGGTATTTCTTTTTTTTTTTTTAAGACTTTATTTATTTGTCAGAGAGAGAGGGAGGGAGGGAGAGCACAAGCTGGAGAGAGGCAGTGAAAGGGAGGAGCGGGCTCCCAGCTGAGCAAGGAGCCCGATATAGGCCTCCATCCCAGGACCCTGAGATCATGACCTGAGCCGAAGGCAGAGGCTTGACCAACTGAGACTCCCAGGTACCACTTTATGTGTATTTCTGCTACCAAATGGCAACTGCTCTATAATTTGTCCTCCCCTCTCCTTTTGTAATTCAACCATTCTTACCCCTTGGGTTCCACCTTAAGTCTAAAAGCAGCTAAAACAAAACAAAACAAAACTCTTGGAAATGTGCCATACAGCCAAGGGAAGATTGTGGTGTTAGGGTGCATACCTGTTTTCAAGGTTGACCATGCCCAACTTAAGAATAGGAGGCTATCTACCTGGCTTGGTTTTAGGAGCCAAATACTCCAGGTACTACATTTTCTGTTTAATTATGGTTAAATATCTTTTAATAAATTAAAAAAATTTAATTCCACAATTACAGATCAGGAGTTAGATGTATCTCACAGGAGAGGTAGTTCCGTTCAAATTGCATCACTGGTTTCCTACCTTAACTTTGGGACAGAACTAGATCTACTCCTATAAAAAGCCTTCAGGAGAAAGAAGCTTACCATCTTAAATATATTCACACTGAACTATGAATAATTGAGAGCAGATTCTTTCCCGAGTATGCTGTTAAAAGTTAGGGAAGACACAAGGTGATGATAATAAGGGAAGTTGGGAAGAGAGGAAGGATGTCTAATGTAACATCTACCTTCTCTTGGACCCATATTCCCCACCTTTTATCCTATACACGTGGATCAAAGATCACATTTCTTTGGGATATATATAGAAAGAGGAGGAATTATTATTATTATTATTATTATTATTTTTAGTTATCCTCCTAGCAATTGCACCACCATATACCATGCTTTCCCCCAACTGCTCCCAGCTCTGCCAGTCATACCTGAAACCCCTAACCCACTTGCTATCTCTGCAAGAACCCAATTATGGGGTGACTTCAAGGTAGGACTTACTCTTCATTAATGCTCCATCTCCTGATTGTTGGTGCCATCATCACATAACCTGTTTCAGACTTTTCTGAAGGGTTGGGGTCACATGGGAAATTATAATGCCTGAGGGGGAAATTCTTTCCAAGTGTATGCTATATATGATAACACTGTCTTCATGATCTGTTTCATGGGGCAAAATCACTTGGAGCTAAACATTTCATCTGACCTCCACTTGTAATGCTCTCTAGATGTCAGTTCCATAGCTTTTTGTCAGATTAGCTTCCACTGTGTGCTCTCCAGTCTTAATTCTAGAAATTCCACTTTATACCTACAAGGGTTAGTCTGACTTCAGATCCATCCATCTCCTAGACAGTCTATTTCTCAAATCTGAGTTATTAAATTCAGAAAAACCATGGGAGAGGCTGTCATGAGAACAAATTGAGCATGACTATCTCTCCAAGTAGTACAGAGGATAGAGGGGCTGAGAAGGAGTTCTGTCCTAGTGCACAGTTCCTGACCACTGTGGATATCTAAGCTTATTTCCCTCCAGGTCTCCCTACTGGTAAGAGGTGGCTGAGGAATCCTGCATACATTCACAGGCGTGAGGTCACGCGCGCACGTGCACGCACACACACACACACACACACACACACATACACGTCTATAATACAAACAGTAATCCTCAGAAATGGTATTGTCTAAAGTTGAAACAACTCAAGACTCATGCAGGTAAGGATAAATATTTATCTAATTGTTTGATAATTAACAAGTCTGCCTTTATCCAATAGAGTTGTATTATTCTATTTTCTTCCTCTATCTTTTCTTCCTCCTTTAAACTCTTTAAGCTGCATAGATAAGAAATGTGTTCATCTTCTTCATTTGAAACTTCTGATGGTGACTTACTTAGTCACCAAAGAAGCTTCTAGAGTTCTGAAAGTACTTCTCAGAAGGATTTCATTAAATTCTCATCAAGTGCCCTCCCATTTCTTCTGTGTAGGAGATGGCAGAACAGAGAATGACAGTAAGTTTGTTCTCCAGTTAGCAATGAAAAGAATGCCAGAAGTCCTGAAGATAAACTCACTAGCTCTCACCTATTCTGTCTGTTAATGGAGTATAGGCATTCCTTTTTACTTTTTATTTCATTATAGAGACTTGAACATCCCGGTTTCCTTCTAGGTCATTCAGATTAGAAATATGATTTCTAATAATTTAAATTATAACAACATTCCAATACAAGACAATTTAGAAATCCTTTGATGTGTATAATAATAGTGTTATACCTGCAGGGAAAGAAAACATACATTAATTGAATGCCAAATACATGCCAGGGCTTTTCATGTCATTTTGTAATACCCAAATGCCCACCTGATACTGGCACTGGGGTGTCTAATGGGACATCTTGTGGTCTTCCCTCCCAAACCAGCTTTTCTTATCATCTTTCCTATTTCAGTTAATGATAGTTGCGTCCTTCCCAGTACTCAGACCAAAGAATTTGGAATCAGTCTTAATCTTCCTACGTCTCACATCCAACCTAGAAATAAATCCATTGCTTTACTTTTGCAAATATGTGGAATCAGACTATTTCCCAACATTTCCTCTTCTCACCCAAGCCACCAGATTATTGTAATAAACTCCTAGCCAGTTTCTTACTTTTGCATGTGCTCTTCTATTATCCCTGCATCTAGCAAGACTAATACTTCAGGGGACGCCTGGGTGGCTCAGTGGGTTAAGCCTCTGCCTTCGGCTCAGGTCATGATCTCAGGGAGCCTGCTTCCTCCTCTCACTGCCTGCCCCTCTGCCTACTTGTGATCTCTCTCTCTCTCTCTCTCTCTCTCTGTCAAATAAATAAATAAAATCTTTAAAAAAAAGACTAATACTTCCAAACTCAAGATAGATAATTAAATAATGGGCAGAAGACATGAATAGACATTTTCCCAAAGAAGACATCCAGATGGTGAATAGATACTTTGAAAAGATGCTCAACATCACTCATCATCAGGGAAATACAAATCAAAACTACAATGAGATATCACCTTACACCTGTCAGAATGGCTAAATCAAAACACAAGAAACAACAAGTGTTGGCAAAGATGCAGAGAAAAGAAAACCCTCTTGCATTGTTCGTGGGAAAGCAAATTGGAGCAGCCACTGGAAAACAGTATGGAGGTCTTTAGGGTTTTCTATATATAGCATCATGTCACAAAGAAGAAATTTTTGGGTTTTTTTTTTTGTTGTTCATTGCTAATATCTGATATCTAGAACTAGATATCACATAGCATATATCCTATTAATACTTACCAAATAGATGAATTCATTCTTGTGATAATGCCAAGAAGTGATTACTATACTTTACTGATGAGGGAAAAAAAAAAACCCCAAAATACCACCCAAATCATTTGCAACAATAACAACAAAAAAACCTCAAACAGATGCAGTGAGGTTAAATAACTATTAAAATATTCTTAAACATTAAACTTTTAAAGATGTCCACTAATAAGTGACTATGTAAATAACCCAAACAAAATAATGGAATAGTATTTAGGTATAAAAAATAATGACAGTCTTTATAATCACATCTAGAGTGATCTTCGATATGCTGTTAAGTGATAAAAGTACAATATGTTTCTATTTGTTTAAAAATCAGAAAAAAGTATTCACTGGTATATGCATAACCTAAATCCAGAGGAATACACAAGAAACATTGATTAGCACTTGTGATAGAAACTAGGTGACTAGGGATAGTTGTAGGGAGGGATAGTTATAGGGATAGTTGTATCTCTATGATGACTTGTACCTTTAAAATTTTGAGTCATCTAGATGTGCTACATGTTCACAAATGAGCGAAAACAGTAACTTGCCTAAAGTCAGACACCTAGTGAGTGATAGAATGACATTTACATTTGAGACTGCCTGATTTAAAAGTATTTTCTTTTCATTAGCCCATATATCAAGAAATATGGTAGAACTAAGTATTTCTTTTTTTCCCCCTAGTGGATGAATTCTTGAAAGTCATTTCAAATATATAGAATGCAAAGAGATATTGGGTTTTAGCAGTTCTCTCACTAACGTTACGAGCACAGAGAATCAGTATGTATAGCTTTTTTAATCTACTAAAATCATTTTTTTCTCCTCATAGCTGCTGGCTGGCAGTTTCAGGAAAAAATGGTCTTATAACAAGCTCGTTGTTGTGGTCATTCATGATGCCTATCACCATTATCCTCATCAACAATATTGTTATATTTATTATCATTATAGCCAAAGTGATATGGAAGACTAACCAGAATCTGACAAGGTAAGAAGATTGCCCATTAGTGGGATGCTCCCAGGCAATACTCATGTAGTACATAATACACCACCACAATACATCCACAGAATCTAAAAGAGTTTCAGACTTCTGGGACAATGACAAGGATATGTGGTTTGCAGGGTGGATTTTCTTTTAAATTTTGTCTTGGAAAGTAAATCTTCTCATCTTCCAATAATATGGAACTGCATTAACACACTTTTGTGCTGTATGAGCCCAACTAAAAACTAAATCCAAAGACTTCAAAAAAAGAAAATTTCTCCCCCAATCCCAAATATTCAAGAAATCAGATTTGAATCGTTAAGGAAATGAGAAGATTGTGAGAAGATGCTGGTAACTACATTTCATTTTACAAACTAGTAGCTTCAGGTTATATTTTGCATGTGTTTCTTGAATCTGATAGTGGCTTTAAGTTTTTAAAATTAGTTTAAAACATGAAAATTGGGAGATTTAAAAATTATATTTTCTCTTGAAAAAATTGGAACATCTGGCAACATTGTGTCCACATATCTGCAGGTGGGACATGTGCACTCTGGCCTATCAGTTCCCATGTGTTCTTCTTACTATAACCTTCCTGACCTCAATAAACCTTTTCATTGTTGTCCCTGGTAAACAAAAAGCTTTCAGTGGAGAGGTAAAGAACAGAAACTGTTAAACAGGTATACTCTCCTTATTCATACCTTCAACATCACAATTGGTTAGAACACAGTGTTAATGAGGCCATGAATCCAGGTTTAATTTTAATAAGACTCCGTTTACCCCCAGTACATTTATTATAAGCACATCTGTGAGCTTTGTTGGTCACCAAGTGGATTCATTTGGTATGAACAGTTGGGTGAAAACAACTGACATTAGTGGGAATATCATCTTAACTATGTGCTTTACTGATCAAGAGTGAGTATCCTCTTTCCGATATGAATGGTAATCCATATTGAGGGGAAATGTGGGGCAAAAGACTATCATTGATAATCACTCAAACCTTTGTTTTATTAGCAGTGCAGAAACATCTTGGTAAAATCTTCTTAGCCTAATTGCAGAGTAAGTTATATTTCCTTTATACAAAACAGTATCATTTTGGCCACAGACAGCAACAAATTTGTATTTCTAGATTTTGGCTGATGGTTCATGGTTCTTAAATTGGCTTAGTCACAGTAAAAAGCAGGTTACAACTTAATTGTTTAACAAATTATCTTTCATGTATCAGATAGCCTTTGTTGCATAACAAACCACCCCAGAACTTACTGGCTTAGAGTGACAAATATTTATTATTTGTTGTAAGTTTGAGTGTTGGTCAGGTACTTGTTCTGGTCTTCACAGACTTGATTATGGATGGACGGTCTAAGATGATTTATTTTTGTGTCTGGTGGTGGTTGGGCGGTTGATTTTGAGTGGAAGCTGCTCAATTGGGAAAGCTAATCTTTGTTCTGTGTAGTCTTTCATCAATAAGGCCAGTACAGGTTTCTCAATATAGTGGTGTCAGGGTGCCAACGAACAATAAAAAAAGGCCAGCTCTACTGAGCAAAATGCTTTCAAGCTTCTGCTTGTGCCAGTAATTGCTGAGATCCCATTGGTAAGTCATATGGCTGAGTTCAGATTCCTACATTTCTATATCTTAATAACCTTTCATTCTTATATCAACCTACATCATGGCAAGGTCCCAGATGCCCAGAAAAGGATTTTCTCACTAAATATCTATATCTATATCTATATGATATCTATCTATCTATCTATATATATATCAATATAATCATCAAGATAAAATTCCTTTCCAAAGAAAACATTGATTTGTGTGTGTGTGTGTTTGTGTGTGTGGTGCTTGCTTGCGGTAGTGTGTAAAGGACTGTTTATTCCTGAGCTTTTAAGCAAGTATCACTGTATTCCTTAATGAAGCTTGCTAAATCGGATTTTACCCAGATGTAGGTCTAACATGGTTTTCTACCTAATGCATAATATTGTTAAATACTATATATGGCCATCTGAATATTCTCAATTATAGGGTAATACTGATATTAATAAGTAAAATGATATTAATAAATAAAACCATGTTTTATTTCTTGCTTTCTCTTACCTAGCACAAAAAAGGTTTCATTCCTAAAGAAGATTCTTAGTACATTATCTATTACAGTTGTTTTTGGAGTTACCTGGATTCTGGCATACTTTATGCTGATTGGTAATGATGACGTCAGGAATATCTTCAGCTACATGTTCTGCCTTTTCAACACTACTCAGGTATGGTGTGGATTAGTCTGAAGGTAGCAGATCCTGCAGTGGTAGGGATGATATTACCCTGGACTAAACTAAAGGTAACTTTAAAGGTCATTGAGTGGACACCTTTAGGAGACTTTTATTTTCCTTTTGAAAAGGAAAGAAAGCTATTTATGACTTATCTCGTAAGGTACAGTTCATGGGCACAGTTCATAGGATATAACTGTAGTATGGTTAGACCACATTAGTCCCTCTTCTCTTAGCAGAAGAGGTTTTGTCCAGCAACTGGCTTGGCAAACACCTCCTGATTCCTTTTCTCCCATGTGATAGGTTCATGGCAGCTGTAGTTGATACAGTTGATACGGATAATGTTATGGTTACTGTTGGAGCTTAGACCCCTGTGGGGTTGGCTGAATTTTTTTATCTCTCTTTTTAAAATTTTATAAGATTATGTCATTTATCTTAAAAAAAAACTTTATTGAGGAACAATTGGGACTAATTGGCAGATACAATTGTATATATTTCAAGTGTATAACATGACAATTTGATATACATATATATTATGCAATGATTACCAAGATCAAAATAATTAACACATCCATCACCTCACATAGTTGTTGAGGATTTAGGCATTTATGTTCATCAGGGATACTGGCCTGGTTTTCTGTAGTATTCTTGTCTAGCTTGGTATCAGGGTAATGCTGACCTTATAAAATGAGTTCGGAAGTGTTCCATCCTCTTCAGACTTTTTGAAAGAGTTTGAGAAGAATTGGTATTAATTATTTTTTAAATTCTTGTTGGAATTCACCTGTGAAGTAATCTGATCCTGGGCTTTTCGTTATCAGGAGGTTTTTGATTACTTATTCAATCTCCAAACTTTTTAGTGGTCTGTTCAGTTTTTCTGTTACTTTGTTATTCAGTGTTGTTAAGTTGTGTGTGAATGTTTTATTTCATTTCTTTTAAATTTATTGATAATTGCATTATGGCCATGAATTGGTATATCTTGATAAAGTATTTATCCTTGGAAAGAATGTGCATTCTGCAGTTGTTGTGTGTAGTGTTCTAAAAATGTCAGTAGGGTCAAAGTGATTGTTAGTAATGTACAGATTTTCTATCCTTACCAATATTTTTGTCTGTTTCTCTCGATTGCTGAAAGAGGAGTATTAATATCTCTAACTGTGATTGTGAATTTTCTATTTTCCCTTTAGTTCTGTCAATTTTTGCTTCATACATTTTGAAGTTCTGCTATTAGATCCATATACATTTATGGTTGTGATGTCTTCTGAGTAAATTGACCATTTATCCTTTGAAAGTGTTCCTCTTTAACTCTGAGTACTCTTTGTTATGAAGTCTATTTTATCTGATCTCCAACCTTCTTATGCATATTGGCTGAATTGTATATATATTTTAAATCCATTCACTTTCAACCTGTGCTTTTACATTTAAAGTATGTATCTGGTACATAGCAAATAGGCAGGTCTTACCCTTTTGTTCATTCTGACAATCTCTGTCTTTTAATTAGAGTGTTTAGTACATTTAAAGCTGATGTAATTATTAATATGGGAGATTTATATCTACCATTCTACTATTTGTATTCTGTTGCCATTCTAGTTCTTTATTCCTCTGTTAACTTTCAGTTTTGAAGGATATTATCCCTGAATATGGATAATGGGCTGATAGTTTTTTTTTCCCTTTTAGTGTTATGAAGTCATTTCACAAACTTGCTCCAGTTTCTGATGAGACATCCTGAATGTTTCATATTTTCCCCCCCATATGTAATGAATTATTTCCTTTGGTTGCTTTCAAGATTTTATCTTTATCTTTGATTTTTAGCATTTTCCTTTGCATTTATTCTGCTTGGGGTTGCTGAGCTCACAGAATTTGTTTTTTTCTATCTTTCACCAAATTTGAGGAATTTTCTTTATCTTTATTTTTTCAAATAGTTTTTCCTATCCTGTTCTTTTACTTTTCTCTTTTTTAGGGACTTTAATTATATGTATGTTGGACCATTTGATATTTTTCCACAGGTCTCAGAGCTGTTTATTCTTTCTCATTCCTTCTTGCTAGTCATCAGATTGGATTATCTTAGTGAACCATATTCAAGGACATTTATTTTACCTTTAGTCATTTCCAGTCTGCTGTTAACTCTATCTAGTGATTTTTATTTCAGATATTGTACTTTTTTAGTTTCACAGTTTTTACCTTATTATTTTTCATAGATTTTATTTTGCTGATATTTCCTAATTTTGGCTCATTATGAGTACATTTTCTTTTACCACACTATGCATATCATCATAACACTTTAAAATCCTTGTCTACTAACTCTGACATCTGGGTTATTTTAGTCAATATCCATTGTTTGCCTTTTTGGTTAGTATGAGCCATGTTTTCCTGTTTCTTTAGTATGAACCATGTTTTCCTGTTTCTTTATATGTCTAGTAATTTTGGTTGTTTCCTGGACATTATAAATAATACACTGTAGCAACTCTTCATTCTGTTTTATTTCTACCAAGAGTGGAGTTAGCATATAATTAATTTAGCTGGACTAAAACTGAAAACTATATCTCCTAGGGAAGACAACAGTGGAAATCTCTGCTTAGTTATTTTAGTCTCAGACATGCTTCTTAGACTTCACTCCATGCATTTATAGGTCAGAGGTCAGTTAGAGATTTGGACAGAATTTATAAGCAGAATCTGGAGCTCACCCTCTCTGTTTCCTCCTGGATATTCTGAATATTCTTACTTATTTTTCAGATTCTATAGTTGCCCTAAGCCCTGTTTTCCAGTTCTTCAACCTAGCAAGACAGCCTTTTTTAAAAAAATTTGTTTATTTTCAGCATAACAGTATTCATTGTTTTTGCACCACACCCAGTGCTCCATGCAATACGTGCCCTTTCTATTTCCCACCACCTGCTTCCCCAACCTCCCACCCCCCACCCCTTCAAAACCCTCAGGTTGTTTTTCAGAGTCCATAGTCTCTCATGGTTCATCTCCCCTTCCAATTTCTCCCAACTCCCTTCTCCTCTCCATCTCCCCATGTCCTCCATGTTTTTTGTTATGTTCCACAAATAAGTGAAGCCATATGATACTTGACTCTCTCTGCTTGACTTATTTCGCTCAGCATAATCTCTTCCAGTCCCGTCCATGTTGCTCCAAAAGTTTGGTATTCATCCTTTCTGATGGAAGCATAATACTCCATCGTGTATATGTACCACATCTTCCTTATCCATTCGTCCATTGAAGGGCATCTTGGTTCTTTCCACAGTTTGGCGACTGTGGCCATTGTTGCTATAAACATTGGGGTAGAGATGGCTCTTCTTTTCACTACATCTGTATCTTTGGGGTAAATACCCAGTAGTGCAATTGCAGGGTCATAGGGAAGCTCTATTTTTAATTTCTTGAGGAATCTCCACACTGTTCTCCAATGTGGCTGCACCAACTTGCATTCCCACCAACAGTGTAAGAGGGTTCCCCTTTCTCCACAACCTCTCCAACACACGTTGTTTCCTATCTTGCTAATTTTGGCCATTCTAACTGGTGAAAATTGATATCTCTCATTGTTAAAATGTCTATACTGCCTAGAGCAATCTATACTTTTAATGCCATTCTGATCAAAATTCCACTGGTATTTTTCAAAGAGCTGGAGCAAATAATCCTAAAGTTTGTATGGAATCAGAAGAAACACCAAATTGCTAAGGAAATGTTGAAAAACAAAAACAAAACTAGCAGCATCACTTTACCTGATTTCAAGCTTTACTACAAAGCTGTGATCACCAAGAGAGTGTGGTACTGGCATAAAAACAGACACATAGACCAGTGTAACAGAGTGGAGAGCCCAGATATGGACCCTCAACTCTATGGTCAAATAATCTTCGACAAAACAGGAAAAAATACATAATGGAAAAGAGACAGTCTCTTCAATAAATGGTGCTGGGGAAACTGGACAGCGATATGTAGAAGAATGAAACTCGACCATTCTCTTACACTGTACACAAAGATAAACTCGAAATGGATAAAAGACCTCAACGTGAGACAGGAATCCATCAGAATCCTAGAGGAGAACATAGGCAGTAACCTCTTCGATATCAGCCACAGCAACTTCTTTCAAGATATGTCTCCAAAGGCAAAGGAAACAAAAGCAAAAATGAACTTTTGGGACTTCATCAAGATCAAAAGCTTCTGCACAGCAAAGGAAACAGTCAACAAAACAAAGAGGCAACCCACGGAATGGGAGAAGATATTTGCTAATGACAGTACAGACAAAAGGTTGATATCCAGGATTTATAAAGAACTCCTCAAACTCAACACACACAAAGCAGATAATCATATCAAGAAATGGGCAGAAGATATGAACAGACACTTCTCCAATGAAGACATACAAATGGCTATCAGACACATGAAAAAATGCTCATCATCACTAGCCATCAGGGAGATTCAAATTAAAACCACATTGAGATATCACCTTTCACCAATTAGAATGGCAAGACAGCCTTTTAACTCCAGGCTTATTCACCCTATGTGGGGTGATCAGACTGTGCTTTCTGGCTAAAAGATACTAAAAAAGAAAACAAAACAGGAATTCTACCCAGTTACAGTTCCCTTTTTCCCAAATTCCAACTCCTAGATTCTCCTTCCAGTTTCAGACTGCTTTTAGTTGTTCTTTGGTATATTCAGGTAGGTTTTAAAAAAGATTTTGTCCAGGGGCACCTGGGTGGCTCAGTGGGTTAAAGCCTCTGCCTTCGGCTCAGGTCATGATCCCAGGGTCCTGGGATCAAGCCCCGCATGGGGCTCTCTGCTTAGCAGGGAGCATGCTTCCCCCTCTCTGCCTGCCTCTCTGCCTACTTGTGATCTCTCTCTGTCAAAATAAAATCTTTAGCCGGAGCGTTGGTGGTATAGTGGTTAGCATAGCTGCCTTCCAAAATAAAATCTTTAAAAAAAAAAAAAAGATTTTGTCCAAAGTTTATAGTTTCTGTCTGCGTGAGGGTTGATTTGAAGAGCAGAACCTTATGAAGTTGTTTTTGTAACATTATACTTAAGACTGAAGATGTTTTTATTCCTTGAGTCTTATCTCAAATATAATTATAAATCTTTAAAAAATATTCCATTCTTATTTTGTTTTAAAATAGGAAATGCAGATTTATATTCTTTTTCTTTTTTAAACCCCTTCTATTATATATATATATATATTTATTCTAAGAAG
This sequence comes from Meles meles, assembly GCF_922984935.1. NCBI lineage: Eukaryota > Metazoa > Chordata > Mammalia > Carnivora > Mustelidae > Meles > Meles meles. The sequence continues at coordinate 114,293,770 of NC_060069.1, read as the reverse complement.
CAGAACATTTAGACTAAGGATTATGGTCACCTTCTAATTTTTTTCATGGCAAAAATAGTGACATGAATGAAAAAAATGTTAGATTAAAAATGAAGATAATCCTGTTTGACCGTAGAGGATTTTTGTTTGTGTATATGCATGGAGAACGTCAAACTCTAAGATAAAACAAGTATGCATTTTTGAAAGACTTATCTTGAAATCAGAATTTCTCTCTTTGTTTCTTAACTCTGTGCCTCCTCTTATGGTGAATAATGGCTTTTACTCTGATAAAAAATACTACAAAGACTTTTCCCTCTGTATATAGAGTCTTACTGTTTGTTTTTATACAACTTAATCCTGTATTATCATGTTCCTAGAAATTTATGGATATTGAATCTTCTGATATATTACATCTTTCATCACGATAACAAGTCACTTTTGGTCTCTTTTGTCTTGAAATCTGATTTTCCATATATTAATGCAGCAACTTCAGATTTTTTTTCTTTGATCTTATCTATTTATACAAGTTTTCTTTTATCTTTAAGCTTTCTTTATCACTTTGATTTTGTTTTACCTCTTTTTAGATACCATAGATTTAGATTTGTATTTTTAAAATAATTTTCTCATTTTTTCATTTTATTAAAAAAGTTAAACTTTTAGCTATTTAGTTGAATTTTAGCCATCAAAACTAATATGTTTGATTTTATTCTGTCATCTTATTTTCTTTTTTCACATCAATCCATTTCTTCCTAAATTTTATATATATATTGTTCTACAAAAATTATGCATGCTTTTACTTAACATTCTCTAATTATTAGGACATTTTCATTCTGTTAATTATTATCTTTGTTTATAAAACATTACTATAGCTTGTAAGATACAATTTTCAATTTCCAGAATAAAACAATATTCATATATTCATATGAATAGTATATTCATTCCTCCCTTTTTAAGGTAAAAACATTAACACAGTGCAGCTGTTTCCTGTCTCTTGGTTTTATTCATACAACTTAAAATTTACTCTGCAATTATTAAATTAGAGTGTGTACATTATTTTATTTCAAGAGATATTTATAATACTTTGATTATATTTGATAATTATCTCAATTATATTTTCTTTTCTTTAAAAAAATTTTTGTATCAAAGTATTGTTGACACTCAACTACAACTTATTATGCTTAAATAGTCTCAATGCCTTTTGCTAGTCTTTTTATATTGGAACGTCCTGTTATTTTGACTTTTTAATCTTAATGAATCTTTCACTGGTACATTTCGAGTAATTCTTTATAGGAAGCTGGTAAATATTAATGAGGACTTTCCTCCCTGGCAATTTTTCTTTAGGTACCATGACACATGAACCACAAATTAGGCTGGAATTTAATTATTGTCAGTAATCCTTTTTTATTGAAATTCTGTAGACTTACTGAGATTTTATGTTGTGTAAAAAGGTCAAAATTCTTTTGTTTTTTATTCTTCCCATTCTTATACAATTCCTTAAAATTTTTTAAAAAATAATTTTGGACTCCTAGGATGTTGCAAAAAAAGTGCAGAGAGTTCTTACGTACCCTTCACCCAGCTATTGCAACAATAACGTCTTACGTTGTTATGCCCGAGTTTTCGCAATCACACGAGGGTTTATTTGACAAACTTAAGCTTGGGCCCAAGTATACCCGATGCAGCGGAATAGGGACTTGGACCCTGAGCCAGATCACAGTCAGAGTGTTTAAAGGCAGAGTAGGGGTGGACTCGGCAGTGGGTGAGGACAAAGGGAGTTATGGATGATGTAAGTCTCTAAGGAATTTTGGAAATGAGGTCCAGGACCTTGAGGGGCTAGCTGTTGTCTGGGGAAAAGGTTATTCATAACCAATAATAAAAATCTTCTTGTGAGACCCTTTAGATGTATATCAGTGGGTCATATGCTTGGGAATGATTACGGACACTATCTTGGAGGTTTAGAGATAAAGTTTCACATTTCTCCTATCAAGTGTCCTTGTTAGTGAGATTTAGGTTTAGAAGAAATTTAACTTTATTTACATTTCCTTCTGCCTCAGCCTCCTTCAGTTTTATGGTGGGGAAGGCGATATTAGGCTTAAGGAACTGAGTTATTTGCCTCTGGAAATTGTGCTATTGTTAAGATTGCTTCTTTGTTGTAAATCTCTAGGACATTGCTAGACCAAAGGAGACTCCTGTCTTACAGGATTGTGATCTCTGCAAGTTAACTATTTGTCTTTCTTTTAGGGCAGCCAGGGGTGGTTGAGGAATGTCACACATACTACCAAGGGGAGGGGAGAGGGTGGAGAGGGGCTGCAAAGTGCCAGCTTTTGCTTTGCCAAGATGGCTGTACTTATGCTAAAGCTAAACCTGAGGTGGGATGGCCTTAATTTTCTTAGCCTCCACAACGTAACTATAATACACTGTCAAACCCAGGAAACTGACATTGGTATAATTCACATAGATTATTCACTTATGGGCTTTAAACTCTTGAAGTGATAACTTTAATTCTAGCTTTGTTCATTTTACTATGAATTAAATCAATAGATATAATTTATCAAATTAAATAGAATTATTATAGTTCTGTAAGTTCATTTGTCCCCTTCCTTCTTGTACTCAGAAGTTAACTTTTTATGCATTCCAGTTTCATTTCCTTAACTAGATTTCCAGTTCTCTCATGCAAGAAGTATGTTCCTGTGTATCTTTCATTGTAGATAATATCTTGTTTGATATCAGGATGGGCTATACTTGTCTAATATTTTGTGATGAAACTGCAGTGTTTGATGATTGTCTTGTTGTCACTGACAGTAGTAACCACTGTGGGAAGTTGGTATCATGTTGGTTGTTTCTGGCCCTTGTCAAATATCACTGAGGAGACAAGTCTTTGATACAAAATGGAAACTACTGGAAAGCATTAGATGAATTTGACTGGACCACAAATATCTAAGAGTCTGTCTAGCCAGGTGTGGGAGCTGCTTGGCTGTTTAAATTGTAACTGTCTCATTTAATGTTTGTAAGCACCTCACCCTCTATTCCTGGTGGCCCATTGCAGTGACTTTTGAGAATTACTGCCTCAAGCAATGGATGTGTACCTGCCACTAAATTTAAATGAATATAAGGCAGTGTTTCTCTGTTGTTAACACATAATGGGAACTCCCCAGAAGGGAAATAAATAGGATAATCTTAGTCTGGATTGCCAGTGACTCATGGGTTTGTAGCCTAGAGTGATGAAGAATTAAGAAAAGTACCTGGAAGGAAGTATAATCAAGGATATTCTGTCCTCCATGCATATGAAGGGCACATTATAAAATAGAGGCTCATTACAAAATGTTAGTACTATCTGGTAAAATTGAACATGGTCATATGGCAAGAGCACTGGGCTAAAAGGAGACTCAGGCTGTCTTCCAGTTTTACCATTAATGATCATATGATTTTAGGGGGAAGTCTTACAACCTCTCTGAGTGAACTTTGTAAAATATAAAATGGAGGGGAGTTTGTTAAAGTTCGTGCTGTTGTTCTGAATATTATTGTCTACGTGAGAATTATTCCTGGGCCTCATCCCTCACCTAGTCAGTCAAAATCTATGGGGTAAGAGATAGAAATCTTCACTATAAACAAGGATTTGATTTTTATGTACACTAAAGTGACTAGTTTACATGTAAGGCTCCTTCTAGATTTAGAATGCTCTAATTCTAACAGACATTTACTAAGTGCTATAGATACTACTTAAAAAGAATTAGTTTGATCCATACATTTTGTGTTTTTCAATAACATCTTTGGGATTCTAGGGAGTATAGAAGTATTGGGATTCCACTCACACAGTTTCACACGATGGTGTCTTTATGAATTCTCCATGGTCTAGGTCTTTTTTTAAGAGTTGCACAACCAGAAATTTTATCCAGTCTGTCTTTGCTTTAGAATTAAAAATGAAAGCGTATGCTCCACAAAGAGTACCAGATTTCTCATGTCCTCAAAATAAATCTCTTTCCCTCGAACAATCAGGATGGCCAGTGACCACTTTTGCCCTTCTGAAACCTATGTCCTATCCATCCTTCCTTGTGTCATCAAGACCTTCATCAGAGGAGTAAATCCCATCTGTTGGATAATGATCAAGTTAATCTTCCTGTTTTTGATCAGAGAACTGGTCCATGTCTTGTCAGTATGTACTGATTTTATTAAAGTCACAGGGTCTTTGGGTTATCTTACCAGAGCCTCAGAGTCTCCTACAACAGTATTCACAGGGTATAATTCTAGAAATAGTTCCTTATAAGGCTTGGGCCCTAGAGATGTTAATCTGGAGACATTATGGATTTTTTAAAGTAACTTTTTATTTTCAAATAGTTTAAAACGGGAAGTTGCAAAAATAATATAGAGTTCCCAGGTATTTTCCCCCCAGCTTTCCCAATGATAATGTCTTTTTAAAAAATTTTTTTATTTATTTGTTTATTTAAAAGATTTTATTTATTTGAGAGAGAAAGAGGGGGAGCAGCAGGCAGAGGGAGAGGGAGAAATAGGCATCCCACTGAAGAAGAAACCCGATGGGGACTCGATTCCAGGATGCTGGGATCATGACCTGAGACAAAGGCAGCTGCTTAACTGACTGAGCCACGCAGGTGCCCCTCAATGATAATATCTTATATAACCTTAGTGCTTCATCAAAATTAAGAAGTGAACATTGGCACAATACTGTTACTCAACTACAGATGTTAGTCTGTTATTTCCAATGAAGGATATTAATGAGAAATTAACGAGGGACTCTTAGAAGCTGTCATATGCATTATAAAATCCTTCTAATGCTGTTCAAGCAAGAGGCAGAGTAGTATATTGGCTAGACGAGTTTTGGAACAAAATGGAGTTGAGTCCAACTTCAGAGTCCAGTGATTATTGGTTGGGTAATCTTAGGGGGGTTATCTAATTTATCTGAGCTATAGTTTTCTCATCTGTGACATGGGGATAGTAAGGCTTATTTATAGGGTTGGTGTTAGGAGTAAATGAGAAAGATTAAATGATGGGGATTAAATAACAAGCAGTGTCTGATACCAGCAAAACTTCATTAAGTGGCAGTTTTCATTTTAAACGTGTATAAAAAATGTATTCAGCTTTTGTGGATTAATTTCCCATGCATATCTGATCTTTGTATATAAAGGACAGAAAAACAATGAATAGAAGTACTTACAATTTTTGTTTTGTTCTTAAATGCACCAAATTTTTAGTTATTTTGCCAAAATGCCAAGTATTGTACAAGCATAGAATGTTAGAACTGGAAGAAGTATTAAGTGACCCACAGTCCATCTGCCTCCTTTGGAAATTGAAGATAAAAGATGTGAGGAAAAAAGTGAAGTTACTATGGTATACTAAAACATAAATATTTGGTCTTTGTCCTCAGTTCCTGGCACACAGCTCCCAAAATTTGAGGAATCTGTGGAGTGATATGAGTGTCTTTTGTATACTAATGAATGACTGATGGCTGAGGTCACTAGATAGCTTCAGGCTGGAGGCTTGTTAGCAGAAAGACCAAACCTGGATTAGAAGCTTGGAAATTTCATCGCCACCTCTAAGAAGAGGAGAGGGGCAGAGATTGAGTCAGTCACCAATGGCTATTGTAATTACCAAACCCATAATGCAACCTCCGTAAAAACCCCTAAATGAAGGGGTTTGGAGAGCTTCCAGGTTGGTGAACATATTGAAGAGCTGGGAAGGTGGTGCCCCTTTGCCCATACCTTGTTCTAGGATCTCTTCTGTTTGGTGGTCCCTGAGTTGTATCTTCTATAATAAACAGGTAATAGTGGGTAAAGATCTTTCCTGAGTTTTGTTAGTAGTTCTAGTGAATTATCAAACCTGAAGCAGGGAGGTGGGTTGGGGAATTCCCGACTTTGTAGTCAAGTCAGACAGAAGTGTGGGTAATGTGGGGACCAGATATTTCTGACTAGCATCTGAAGTGAAGGCAGTCGTTAAGACTGAGCCTTAACCTGTAGAATCTGACACTACCTTTGGGTTTCTAGTGTCAGAATTCAGCTGAATTGTAGGAATACCCATTTGGTGTCAAGAAGAGAAAGAGCCTCTCAGTGATACAGCCAACATGTGGTGAACTGGGATCTGAATTAAGGTTTTCGAATTCTACTGCTTACATGAAGCACTTTCCATAGGAGAAGAACATCAACTCAGCCCTCTGAGACAATAAAGTGCTCAGCCGCTGCCGGTCGGTGCAAACTCGAGCTGGGGAGTTGTTGTGCATGATGAGAAGGGTGGATGGCACAGTTAAATAAATCTCTTCCCTGATTCTGTATTTCAGTCTGATCTAACATTAACCTTTTATTCTATCTGCCAGGGATTGCAAATTTTTATCCTCTACACTGTCAAAACAAAAATCTTCCAGAGTGAAGCTTCCAAAGTGTTGAAGTCACTGTCAGAGTCCACCGGGAGAGTGAAGCTGCTGCCATCAGTGACCCCACTGAGGCTGCGTGTGAGGATGTATAACATGCTCAGGTCCTTTCCAGCCCTGAATGAACGCTTTACACTGCTGGAACCATCTGTAATGATGGAGGAAATGACACCCTCTGAAAGTGACCAAGCCGACTCAAGCATCTAGACAGTGAAATTAGTACCTTTTGTAATTCTCTTTTTGCATAACTCATGTTAAGTTTTGCTTCTTCTTCTTCTTTCCTTTATTACTCAGTCCTCCCAGAAAGTCTCCCTCAATATATTTTGCTCAAGGCTAAGAATCAGGTAAAATCTGTTGTTTGTTATCATCAGGGATAACAGATTTGGTAGTTTTTTTCTATTATTCAATAGAGTCTCACCTGAATTCCACCCAGCATTCAAGATAATTCAAAATATCATTGTTACTTCTATCATAAATGTGACAAACTTTGATAAAACAAATTCTTTTACAATTTCCTAAAAAGAACACGAGGAGAAAAATGTATCTTCTAGAACAAAATGACTCTTAATGAACCCTGCAGGGAGTTGCTTATATATATAATACTTTTGATCTCAGACTATTTTAATTTGTATGTGCTTATACTTTTATTTCTGCTTCAGGATTTTGCACCAGTTTAACCTCTGGAAAGGGATATTTTTTTCTGTTCAAAAAAGAGCATGTTTGGTGACCGGAGGGTTTAGCTGTATAAAAAGTGGACAGTGAGACACAAAAAGATGGGCTGGTTATGAAAGCCTCTCTGTATTTCTGTCATTTTATTGATGAAGAGACATCGAGACCCAAAAAATGAAAAGTTAGTCACAAGCATCACTTATGGCTTTAAAAAAAAATCTAACCATTGATGGAATTTCAAACACTTGAATTATGAATGGGCTTCCTGAATAAAAAATGACCTCTATAAGAGTGGGGAGCATTCCCACTGAACTTAGGAGATACAGTATTTGAATTGTGGTGTTTGTCTTGTCACAAGCTAGGCAAGTGCTATGAGTGCCCTGAACTAAGTAAATGTCATGTGAGCTGTGCCATACCCTTCTCACCATACCCTAAAGAACATGTGTTTTTTTTTGTTTTTTTCTAGAAATGGTTGTAAATGACTGTTAGATTCCTAGACAAGCTGAGAGCCTATTTTATCTGTGGCATAACTGAGACCTTACAAGTTAATAGGAAAAAGTAAAGGGAAAAGGATAAAGAAGAAAAGCAGTTCTCAGAGGTTAGTGTTTTTAGTAGTGGTATAGTAATATCCCTAGATAGGGGTTGGAAAAATTATAAGGTGTGGTTGACCTATTCTATATCCCAAAATTTATATGTGGATGGAAGTAAACTTTAAATAAGAGCCACTTTAAAGTGAAAAGAAAGATCACCAAAGAGCTTTCTTTAGCCTGAGAGTGTAGTATATGTGTTCCCTTGGTGATTTTAGTTTTCTTTGCACTTTTTCAGTCTTGGGAGTACAGCAACCAAAATTCCCTATAATTTTCCTGGGATGGCTATACCAAAAAATTGAAAACTTTACATACATATTATAGGGGATAAGATAGCAGACATTGATGTTTGTCTGCCTACCCTGAAATCCTGCCACTTTGGAAGTAATTCTTATTGATTTAAACCTTTTCCTCGTGCAGTGGTCAGGAAGTTTAGTGATAGAAATCAACTCAAAGTAGGTTAAGGGTCAAAGAGAATTTAATGGCTCGGTTAATTATCAAGTCCAAAGGCTGAGCCGGTTTTACGTAGGGTAACTATATGTCCTAGTTTGCCTGAACCGGTTCTGATTTGTACCTGTTATCCTAACTTATGTATTATGAGCAGTTCCTTTTACTCTCAAGTGTCCTGGTTTAGGACATAAAATATATGATAATACTAAACTTTAGGTCTAGAATTCAAAAGCAAGGAGTTCAAAGAATGTGTTAAGATTCCTTTTCTACCCCGGTTTCCAGGATCTTTGTCTTGTGTTTGACTCCATCCTTGAACTGGATTACATGGCTGAATGAACATTGGCCATCAGCATCCCCTTTCTCCTGCCCTGCAACCTCATTTCAGGGAAGGCCAGTTGAGTCCAGAATCTGTGGGGCTCAGTTTCTTTTGATACAGAGTAAAGCAGAGGCAGAAAGAGCAAAGGACCAAAGAACTGGCATACCTTCCTTGGTCATGTGCCCTCATGTGCCCACAGGCACTGTGTTCATGGAATATTGGGCCAGCCTGAGTCCTATGCCCCCTGTGATGTGGAGGGATGGGGGATAACTTCATTGGCAGGATATTCTGGGGTAGAGATTGGACAGTTACATTGAGGATGGGCTCATCGATCATGTCTCTTACTCTGAATAAGCCTGTTAGATCCTTGTCTGAGGAGAGGTTGAATGGGGTGGGTAAGGAAAGCAAGAATTAATTATTTGGTGCTTTGGAAGTTGAAGAGCAAGTACAGGGACAATGGGAGCCAAACGGGGATTTAACTTAAAAAGAAAATTTCAGGAAAGGGAGACTCAGAGTACTGGTTCTCATGATATTACATGGAGCTAATTTTCCATGCTTCTGATTTATTCTGTGTGATAACAATGGCCTGTAGCCTGTCTGCGTGTGGCAACACATGTAGTTTCTTTGGGGGAACAAACTATCCTGAACTTTAGATTTTCTTTCCTGGGTCTAAGCTGACAATTCAGTGCTGCTTGTTTAACTGTTGGAGTTTTGGAGTGCTTTTTCTCTTACCCTTCCCATTTTTAAGTTTATCCCCCCCCGGCCTTTTTTTTTTTTTTTTTTTGGTTACCAACCAAGGGAGATTGTTTTCAAGCTCATTGCCTCATTTAAAAGAATTTGGCATTCTTTGCAAATGTTTGAGAAACCTGGACCAAAAGTGCCAAATGTGTCATATCTACCTGACAGCCACTGGAGCTCTCTGGCTCTGTGGAGCCCCCTTAATATATCTCCCTGGGACCTCTAGTCTCTGACTCCTTGATGAGGTCCAAGACAGAGATACCAGGATTAAGTTCCATTCCTGGGACAAGTGTGGGGGGTGGGGAAAGTTACTGAGAGAGGAAATGGTTTCCTACTTGGATTTTTCAAACACTGCTGACTACGTTATGACAATTTTGGAAGATATTTAAAAAGTATATTTTTCAAAAAAGCAAAATTCATAATTCCCTGCCCTATTAAAGATGGCTGTTTTTCCGTGTTTTCTTATGCTCTTTGAATACATCAGAATTTAAATAACTGAAATTACAGTAGATAAAATTTTATATTGATTTCACTTAAATTACCCCGTAATGCAGTTTTTAAAATAATTGATTGCATAATATAATTTACTAAATTCTATTGGATTTCCAGCTTATTTTGATTTTTAATATTACAGTGACACATAATAAACTGGCATATATATATCTTTTCCTTTTTAATTATTTCCTTAAGGTAAACTCTAAGGATTAGGATCAACATTATCAACATTTGTTTACATTCCTTATATATATTATAATATTGCCTTGAAAACATTGCACTAATTTATAATGTCACCAACATTTGGAGTATCATAAACATTTTTTATATACTTGTTTACTTGGTATTTTATTTTTCAGTTATTTGTGTTGTCCATTTATCAATTGAGCTATTGTTATTTTTTCCTCATAAATTTGTAGGAATTCCTCTCACTATAGTTACTAGTCTTTTAATGATACATTTGATGAAAATATTTTCCTCTAGTTTGTCATTTTCCCCTCTTTTTAATATAATGAAATGTTCACTCCACATTTGACTCAAAATATGCAGAAGATTTCTAGAGCATTTAGCATGTTTTTGAGTTTCTATATTCTCACACAGGTAGAGTATTTTTCATTTTGTGTTAAGGAATATGTTAGGGACAATGCAGAAACTTTTAAAATGAACAGGGACATAAATATGCCAACCGAGGCCAAATGAACCATGTATGACAGACACATGACTTCTGTAACTCTTCATTATATTGTACAGCAGGCAGGTGGCCTTCCATGACAATGTTATTATTTCCTCTCTAATACATTTTCCGTCTCTGTGTCCATCTACCTTTTCTTAAAAATAAAACACTAAATCTTGGGAGAGAAGTTTTATTAGGAATTAATTATTAAAAAATTAATTATTATTATTATAATAAAATTAATTATTAAAATAATAAAATTAATTATTAAAACACACATACAAAAGTCAGATTCAAAGTAGTGCTACATATGCATCATCTATTACTTCATTTAAATATATGTAACCTATTATTTGTGTATTTGGGAAAAATTATACAAAAGCTGCTGAAAAACCGATTAAGGAAATCAGGAGGAAGGGAAAATAATCATAGGAGCAAAGAAGGTAGGCCCCAAGAAACATGTCAGATGGTCTTGTATTTTTGCTGGGAGTCAGTTTCAGATTAGACCAGAAGCTTCCTGACACCCAGCATAAATAGGGAAACACGATCAAACAAGTCATGTATCTCTTAACAATTAAACAAACCAATAAACCTGTCTTGGCCAAAACATAGCTATTCTGACACTACTTGAAATTGGCATTACATTTTCTGTCCACCTGGTTATATCACCAAAATGGAGGGCATACTATTTTGAGTGAACTATTTCCATTGCATTTGGAAATGCAGCATGTTCACATCCACGCCAGTTTGCTAAGTGCACATACTACACAGTCATGTGTAACGTTCAGGGTTGCTCCAGTTATACAATGCTCTGTATATATGATGACATGCACTGAATCATAGGAAACTTTAGTATCACTAGTGGGTCACTAAAGACGGTGTTTTGTCTTTTAAGAGTATTAAAGTGGTTTTCCTTAATTTTGGCTATTGGAATTAGTTTTCTGTTTCATTTGTTTGCTTTGGTAGGTGGCTTGCTTTTTTTTTTTTAACCCTTTAACTTCATTGATAATTTGCACAAAATAAAATGCACCCATTTTAACTGTAAATTAGATGTTTTAACAAATGAACACTCCTGTGAAACCACTACCCTAGAGAAGATTAATCACTTTTTCCTCACCCTATACCATTCCCTTGTGTTCCTCCCCAATTAAATCCTCTGCCAGCGCCGACCCCAAGTAACTACTGATCTGTTTTCTATTACCAGGCATTAGTCTTGCACGTTCTAGAATGCCATAAATGTTATCACGTCCTCTTTTGAGCCTGGCTTCTTTCAGTCACCCATATTTTGAGATTCATTCATGCTGTATCAATGGCTTGCTTCTTTTTATTACGATAGTATTCAGTTTTTTTTGATAAATCACATTTTGTTTTGAAAACTAAGAATAAAACTGATAGAAATATTCTTTTTTTAAAAGGGTTTCTTATTTTAGAAAGAGAGAGAGAGAGTGTGTGAGAGAGAGAGGAAAAGAGAGAGCATGAGCCGGAGGGGCAGAGGGAGAAGGAGAGAGAATCTTCAGCCGACTCTGTGCTAAGCACAGAGCCAGAAGCCGACTCAGTGCCAGGACCCTGGGATCATGACCTGAGCCAAAACCAAGAGTCAGTTACTTAACTGACTGCAGCACCCAAGCATCCCCAAAACTGATATAAATATTCTTCTATAAGTCTCTGTGTTTTCTTTTCTCCTGAAATATCTAGTAGTGGAATTTCGGAAGCATAGAATAAGTGTATATTTAACATTATAAGAAACCAGTAAACAGTTTTCTGAAGTGGTTATACCATTTTATAGTCCCCAGAGCAATATATGAACTTGGAAATTAGTTTTTAAAGTCCTTATTTATGAAGCATTTCAAAAGTAGAAATAAGATATAAATCTTTTTTGCAAGGTACTGATCATGTTTCTGTGAAGTCCCATTGCTTAACAGGTTAACCCCGTATTTTAACAAAGAAGAAAAAAGTAAAAGCAAAGCAGAGTGGTATGATTGAAGGCTGTTATTGTTTACACACTACGTTTCCCAGATAATTGTAGTCCAATCCTTATCTTCTTCCAGTACAGCTCTTGTTACACGTGGAAGTATGACATTGATAATTTGCTGAACTTTGATAGAAGCTGCTATGCAACCATGTTGTAACAATTGAGACCTTCTGGACCTTTGCAATAATGAAAGAAGAAGACTGGTTCTTTGGTCACAGTACTTAACAAGCAGTGGCAGATTAGAGAAGCATTCTGCCAATCCCACCTCCCCCCAGCAACCCCCAGTTTGTTTTGTGAGATTAAGACATTGGGAGTTGTGGTCCCAACTACAAGCTATGTGACTCAAGGCAATACATGCCTCTCAGGGCAGAAGGCTGAGGCTCGACTTTCTAAAAGCTATGGGCAGGACTAGGCGAACTCTAAATTCCCCACCAGCTCTAAAATTTTATGACTCTACATAAAGACTGAAATTATTTTTAAATTAACTTAAAAAATATTTTCCCACCTAGGTATTACATGAGTATATTATTCTTAAAAAAAGGAAATAAAGTAGAGCATGCCAGATGGAGCCAAAGTGCCCTTTGACTAATGTCTACCAAACCCAGGCCCCTCTTCCTCTTCCTTCTGCATCTCCTTACAGTTAACTACTGTAATAAGTTTGGTGTGAACCTTCCAGATTTGGGAAAACATATATACATAAAATTATATATCCACAGAAATTCATAGTCTCAGGCTTCTTTTTCATTTTTTTATATAAATGGTTTAGGGAACTAATTCAGTAGTCCCCAAGACCACCCCAAAGTTCAGTTGTTCACTAGGAGCACTCATAGGATTCAGCATAGAATTGTATTCATCACTATGATATACTATAGCAGAGCACTATACAGAAAATTAGCAAAGAAAATAGTCACATGGGCTGAAATCAGGAGGATATCAGGCACAAGCTTCCGAAAGATCTCTTCCAGTGCAATTACATGCGATGTGCTTAATCCTCCACAATGAATTGGGATAACACTTGTGAAATGTTGTTTGCCACGGCCCATTAGAGACTCAGTGCCTAGGGTTTTTATTGGGAGCTGGTCACAAAGGAACCCTCTGGTTGGCATATCCCCAATGCCAGACTCCCAGAAAGCAAGCAGGTGTTCATCTCCAGAAAGCAAGCAGGTGTTCATCATAAACTGCACTGGTTGTACAGTTTAGGTTCAATGCACCATTCTTTTTTTTTACTTTAAGATTTTATTTATTTATTTGATACAGAAAGAGAGAGGGAGAGAGAGAGAGAGAGATACCAGAAGTAGGCAGAGAGGCAGGTGGGGGGAGCAGGGAAGCAGGTTCCCTGGAGAGCAGAGACCTCGATGTGGGGCTCTATCCCAGGACCCTTAGACCATGACCTGAGTTGAAGGCAGAGGCTTAACACACTGAGCCACCCAGGTGCCCCTCAATGCACCATTCTTATCAAAGAATACTGGGACTGCTCCTGAAATCCAAGTTCCTAGACACTAGTCATAGGCCAACTGTGCAAACAGTTTTTTCTAAGAATAGCAGTTTCAGTTTGTAAGTTAACTCTTTCAGTAGCATAACTTTCTGAAACTTGCCCGTTTCACTTAATAAAATGCTTTTTTTTTGAGATCTAACTGTGTATGTATGTTTCTTTTTATTGCTGTATAGTCTTTTCCCTGAAAATAACACAGTAGGGGATATCTGTAGTCTCACATGCAAGGGTTTCTCTGGTACCCTAGAAATAGAATTGCTGTGTCATATAGTGTTGGCTATTTTACATGTTGATAAATGTTACCATACCACTCTTTAAATAGTTTGTATCAATTTATGTCCCCACAACAAATTATGAGTGTTTGTTTCTATATCCTTTTCTATAAAGTGTTATGAAACTTCTTTTGATGAAACTAATATGTGAAAATTGGCATTTCATTGTTTTACTTTGCACCTTTTATAATAAGTGGGTTTTCACTGAAATGACTTTTTAAAAATGTCCTTTTTAATTACACACTTATATGGAGAGACTAAAGGCAAGATCATTGTCATAAACGTTAGAGATGTGAGAGCCTCTCAGTACCCAGACTATGATCTGATAGGCACAATTTCTAGAACCTGACATCTGGGTTTCTTTTTTTTTTTTTTTTAAGATTTTATTTATTTGACAGACGGAGATCACAAGTAGGCAGAGAAGCAGGCAGAGAGAGAGGAGGAAGCAGGGTCCCCGCGGAGCAGAGAGCCCGATGTGGGGCTCCATCCCAGGACCCTGGGATCATGACCTGAGCCGAAGGCAGAGGCTTTAACCCACTGAGCCACCCAGGTGCCCCCGACATCTGGGTTTCTTAAAAGAGCTGGGGAAAAACAAAACAAAACAAAACAACCAACAACAAATCTACCCTTAGTCAAATGAAAAACTGTCAGATCTCCTTTCAGGTCTTGTGGCATTAGTCTTTCAACTGAAGCTCTGACAGAATATACAGATGTAACTCAGCACTGGTCTCCAGGAGACATAAATGAAGAAAAGTGAACACTTCCAAATTTCTCAGAGATTTAAATCCTGTACTGCTAGAGAGCTGGGAACTCACCAGTGATGGCTGCTCCTTGTTTCTGGAAGCTTATCCTTTAGAATGGTGGGGAATTTAAGTATTCTTTCATTCTTAGTATTAATTTAGTATTAGTATTAATTTAGTATTCATTTCATTTGTATTAGTATTCATTTAGTATTCACTTAGTATTCATTTCATTCTTAGTATTCTTTCATATATATTGAGTATCTAGGAGGTGTCAGCCTCGAGGTATATAAAATCTAGGAAGAACGGCCTACCGGGAAGCAATTTCTCTAAATAGGGGTTGGCTATAGAACACCATGGTAAGGACAGACTTTTTAGGGTCTCAATGGATATGCAGCTGGTAGGATAGGCTAAAGGATTTTCCTTAGCTAGAGCTAAGAACGACTCCCTCAAAGTTACAGAATCATTCTTTTCTCCTTCATTACCTCTGCATGGAGTGGTGTGGTTTCATTTGCTTACACAATCAGATCTTTATGTTTGGCCAGTGGAAGGGAGGCTGACCTGACCAGCCGGCTCCCATTTGGTCGTCATGAGTCTCTCCTTCTGTTTGGAGTTCTCTTTATTATGCAACTGCTGCCACAGCACAGCTGATTCTCAGGAAGGGATATAACTTCTCTTTTGAAATTCTCACCCAAGCAGGAACTTATATCCTTTCTTTTCCCCCCTCAGGGTAGCAGAGATGATTGATACTTTCAAAATGATTTATATGGGGACACCTGGGTGGCTCAGTGAGTTAAAGCCTCTGCCTTCGGCTCAGGTCATGATCTCAGGGTCCTGGAATCAAGCCCTATATTGGGCTCTCTGCTCAGCAGGGGGCCTGCTTCCCTTCCTCTCTCTCTGCCTGCCTCTCTGCCTACTTGTGATCTCTGTCTGTCAAATAAATAAATAAAATCTTAAAAAAAATGATTTATATGAGCTACTCAAGGACAACATGATGAAACACAGGTTTTATTCATCTTGCTACAAGGCTTATAGTCTTTGTCCCGTTTCCTGGCCAGTCTGAGAATCTACCTTTTTCATTCTTGGGATCTTCCCCTTGTAGTTGAAGAGTTCTAGCCACACAAACTTTCAGGGAGAAAGAGAAAGTGGTATGTGAGTTGACTGTCTCTCTCAAAACCACAGGTTCAAATCTGATCTGTCTTCAGAAGTCCATGAACAAGGAAAGTAACCTTTGAACTAGTGCCTCCACTCTTCCCTTGCTACAGGTGGGTCAAAGGTATTTCCTTACATTGCTTCACCTTTCTTCACATATCAGATTTAATATTTCAGATTTAAGACTATTCTTGGTATTTTTTAAGACCAGATTCATCTGCACATAGGACAGCTGGCCAGGTGAGCATGGTGTTCAGTTTTCTCTGACTTAGAAGCTTTCTAAACTCTGCACAAAAAAAGGGGGTGAGATGTTTTCTAATAGCATTTTAAATGTATAATTACTTATAGAATCTCTAGAACAATCTTCTTAATGATTTGATTAATGCCTATCCCAATAAATGTGAACATAAGTGTTGAAAACATGATCATTACATGATACCTTAACCTTTTTGGCTTCACTAATGTAAGGCAGCAGTAACTAAAATCAGTGTCTACACATACAGTGAGAGAAATCATGTTCTTGGTAAACGTGGTAACTAGTTCAATTCAGGTTATCCCTCCCTGGCCAGTTATCACCTGCATTTATTGGAAGCCTAAGTATAGAGAACTCTATCATCATGAACTGTGGGTACACTACAGAAACAGTAATAACTATTTCATTGACTCAACAGTTACTCATTGAGTGCCTCTCACTTGCTCCAGCAATCAATGACAGATGCTGGGAAGGATAGAGAGAATATAATCACAGCTTTCAAGTTGGGTTGAGGGTGAGGATGGTGGTGAACAATATACTCAAAGATAAAATTATAAGTAAGGATACAGAATAGTCACTTGAGATTTCATAAGAACCAAGGGTCTAATTGTCAAATGTTTGGTACAAAAAAATGTTTGGAACAAAAAATATAATGTAAACTTCATGTTCTTCAATAAGACCACAAAAAGATACCATTTACACTCCCTCCCCACACAAAGCCTTAGTCATACCAAGAGTTGGCATTATTTATACAGCTAAATATTTGTATAATCTACCATTCAGTAATCCATGTATCAGCATGAAACAAGAGATACTCTTGTACAAGAGACAAACTAAAGGATGCTTATGGAGGCACACAGCAGAAACTGGAAGCAATCCAAATACACTTTGATAGAACAGATTTTAAAAATTTGTGGCACACTCTTCTAAAGGAGTATTTTTCAGCAATGAAAATAAATGAATTCCAGCTATATGTAGCAATGTGGATATCTTAGTAATATAATACTGAGTGCAAAAATTTTCCAGAAAACCACAGAGATGATACTCTATATAATGCCTATAACAAGTAAAACTGATAACACATACCATATATATCTGTATATATACATACATACCATATATATATGTAGATACATACATACATACATACATATGGTATGTATATTATACTGACAACACATACCATATATATCTGTATATATACATACATACCATATATGTGTAGATATGTACATGCATACATATGTATACTACATATGTACATATCTACATATATATGTGGTATATATATATGATTAAACTACATAGAAAATTTAAAAACAAGGCAATGTTAAAATTCAGGAGAGGCACAAGGACCACCTTGGGGAGAAGCACACAGGGAGGCATAATTTATTGGTAATGTTTTAATACTTGGGTTAGGTAATGAGTTCCAGCTGTTCATTATGTTCTTATTTTTGAAAACATAATTGTTCTATAGGATAGGATCAGGAAGAGGAAAGTTTACTGAAGTATTGTGGACAATTCAGTATTAAGCTAAAACAAATGAACAGGATATGGTTTTACTTATTAAGTTATATATATATAGTTATATATATATATATAGTTATATATATAGTTTTAGTTATTAAGGTGTTTATAACCTAAAGGGGCAATTTGACACACTCAACTGATAATTTTGTGTGCTTCTCTAAACCTGCTCTATGACATATAAGTAAACCCAAATGTCCTTGATTTCATGCTTAGTCACATTGTAAGCCTGCACCCAGGATAGGAGGAGATGAAATCTTTCATAAAGTTTCATAAAGTTCATCATTAAAAAATTTTAAAAGTATAATTCTGGAGAATTGGGTAAATGCTTTAATGCTACCTAGATGTCCTTCTTGCCTCATGTCACCTGAGTCTCTGATCTGGCTTCCAAACCATGTTTTCTTTACTTTCTTCTCATTTCTTGCCTTGTGCAGCTCCTACTGTTGCTTTGACAGGAAGCAATCATCACTACCCCATCTCTCAATTTCCACAGTGGTAACTGGGAATAGGTTTTAACATTAAAAAAGACTTCTAATTGTTTAGGGATGAAGCATGAAGGAATTCCAACATAAAGAAACTCATGCTGCTTTCAAAGTCCAAATGCACCAACCCCTCCACAAGACCACGCTATGGGTGCCTCTTCTCATAGCTTCTAGCTGGGCCCAGTGCAACAAGGATCCGTGTATTTCTCCCCAATGTCAGGACTCAAGTGAATGCCCCTTTCCTGGGAGCCTAAAGAGAGGAAACTATTTCCCATTATTACAGGCTAAGTTTCATCTCCTTTTCTCCTGTCCCAGGGTCTAGCCTCCTTTTAGGAAAAATTGACAGTGGTATATACACTTCCTTCAGGGAATATTTTACCTCCGTTCACATTTGTGTGGTTTTACTCAATCTCAAACCATCTCAAGGACTTTCGAATATTATTACTGGGGGCGCCTGGGTGGCTCAGTGTGTTAAGCCTCTGCCTTCGTCTCAGGTCATGATCTTAGGTCCTGGGATTGAACCCCGCATTGGACTCTCTGCTCAGCGGAGAGCCTGCTTCTCCCTCTCTCTCTGCCTGCTGCTCTCCTTACTTGTGATCTCTGTCAAATAAATAAATCAAATCTTTAAAAAAATATTATTACTGGACAGCTGTGCATTTCCCCAAATCTGAATTGCTCAGCTCTAAATAAGAAGTAATGAAGAACAGCTTTTGGGAAAGTCAGGAACTTTTTTCATTCCTTTATTCCTCTGCTCCTCAATCTCTGCAAGCAATTGCTCAAAGAGCAATTCACGCAGCATTGGAAAATACAATTCAGAGGCAAAAAGCATTCTAAAGTCACATATTTCACTTTCGAACGGAATTTTTCAGACTTCTAACTGCAAAAAGATCACACTATTTATAGTACTAAAAGAACATAACTCTCACCCTGAATTCACCTTACACCATGTCCTTCAGGATTATCTGGTGAACAACTGGGGACCACGTGAGTTCGACTTGCTTTTTGCTTAATTTCCGTCAAGTAAGGCAAAAGTTGCTTGCAACTTTTAAAAGAGTACTCCCTCATCCCTAGATTTCAACACTTCCCTCCGCAAAAATGTCTGAACCAGAGCACTTAACAGCACAAAAACGCGTATTTAAAACAAATGCTTTAGGTAAGAGAGAAGGAAAGAGTATATAGGGCAACGCTGCCTCATCGCCCAAAAAGGCTTCCGGAATTCTTAGGAGCCTTAATTTTCCAGTTCTTTCCTTTTACACACTTGCAGGTTTGTTCTGTCTGGTAAACGCTATTAGAAACTCCTTGTTCAAAAACTGATTCATCCCTATTCCCGGCACAGTACTTGAAGCGTAGGCGCCGAATAATGAATGAATGAGTTTGTGGAAAGAAGGCGGGGATAAAAGATTGGTTTTTTTTCGAGACAGGGCTAGGAGAACTACAGTGGTCGCAAAAAAACTCCCAAACTTGGACAAATGCCCATCTTCGCCGGGCTCTCCGAGCCCAAAGCAGCAAACCACGCCCCACCTTCGAGCGACACACGGGAAACTCAAGCTTTCAGGAAAACCGGAAGTGCCCGGTCACGCCTTGCGCATGCGTGCTTCCTTTCGGCAACCATTGCCGTACTCCGTCATCCAGTGAGAAAGCAGAGACTCCGACCCACGCAGGCCCTAGAACAGCCAGCCCCAGACCCGTGCCTCTGCCACTGCGCATGCGTTGTAGGTTGGCCTCTCGCTGAGAGGCGGAGCGAAAGGACAGTTTTTTTTCTTTCTTGTTCCCGCCCCTCTTCTTCCCCCACCTGCCACGTACTGGGCCCGAGATCTCGCTAGGCTTGGTGCGTCCGTGCGATTGGCCGGGGCCCGCGCGAGCCTGCTAGCGAGGTGCGGCGGCGCCGGCCGAGGGCATCGGAGTGGGCCGTGACCGCAGCCTCCCCACGACGCCCCAGAGCCGGGCGTCGGCCTCGCACCGGTCGGGTCAGCGGAGATCCGCGGGGAGGCGGTCGCGGCAGCCTCGGCAAGCGGGTATGGCCGCTGGGGACGGGGGCGCGGCCGCTCTCCCGACAAGGCGGGCCGGGAGACGAGGAAGCGCTGGCAGGGCCTCGCTCGAACCGGCGGGTACTGGGCAGGGTGGGGGTGCGGAGGTGGCGGTGGGAAGGGGCTGGGGCCCGGGAGGGGTGTCAGGTGGGGGGAGAGGAAGCTGTGGAGGGGGAGGGAATGGGAATCCCGCTGGCCACGGTGGCAGGGAGGCGGGCCTCGGTGGTCTCTAGGGATTGTTTGGGCCAGCAAGTGCCCTCGCTCCGAGTCCGCCTGGCTCCATGGGGTTGGACTGCCAGATGGAGAGGCGAGGAGAGGTGCTTTGTGAGGCCTGGGGTGGTCGAGCACTTGACCCCCCAGAGGGACTTGTAAGGGTGAGAAGGTTGAAGAATAGCGCCTATTGGAATAAGTTTATTGAGGTCACCCGAGAGGAACCTTGTTCCTTAGCTGTGTCAGGGCTTAATCAAGCGCCGACTGGAGGCCCAACCCAGTTTTATAGTGATGATGATAGCGAACTTTTAAGTTTACTACGAACTGTGCTAAGTGTCTTAGATGCATGATAATCATCACAAATATTCTTTAAATTTAGATATTCTTATTTTGCGTATGATGAAAGTGAGGCTTGGAGAGGTACTTGCCTAAGGTCACAGGGCTTGTAGTAGAAATCTTTACTATCTTAGTGGTCAGGCAGGATTTGTGACTCCTTGGATTCTTTGGAACAATCAAGGGTTGATATTGCTTGAATATCTTAAAATTGCTACGCCTAAGCGTGCCTAAGGTGCCTAAGCAGGCCCCTCTGAATTCGAGCCGGATTCTACCCACAGTAAAAGTGGAACTGGATGTTTGGCCACTGATCTTAGATTCTGGTTCAGGAGGCAGGATTTTTATGTCCCTTTGGTCAGGTCACTTTATTCCCAAGTGCTAAAAACAGGGTTCCTGTTGGAGGGTTTGGTAAATTAGTGGCTGTGTCATTTCTGGACTTCAGAGGGAGCCGGGCATGGACAAGATGGGAGAAGAAAATGCTGTAAGGATCTCACCAGCAGTCCTGGCAGCATACCAGTCTCTACCTGGTGACTGGAGTTAGAGAAAAAAGGGACCCGAATTCTGTTACATAAGAAAATTGAGAATGGGATTTTCCCAGAAAGCGAAGATTTTGTGATGTCCTTAGTTTTGTGATGATGATATGCATGCCTTGAGGAGAAGGCTGCACAAACTGGGTTATGAAAGAAGCACTGGTTCCACGCCACAGGGAGTTTACAGTGCATGGGAAGCACCAAGGAATAAGTGGATTTGCAGGCAAATGTGGCAAATATAAAGTAAAAAAAAAAAAAAATATAAAAACTTTATAAAAATATAAAGTAAAAAAAAGTAAAGTAAAAATATAAAGTGAAGTATAAATTTATAAAAAGTAAAAAAATAAAAATATAAAGTAAAAATATAAAGTAAAAAAAAGTAAAACTAAGACTAATGTTGTCAGATCCATTGGAATTGCATTGAACAACCCTCCCACCATCAAAAGGATGTACTATTCATTACATCAGATGTTGAAAATTCTCTTAATTGGTATGTTTGTTGTGGGGAGTCACTTCTAGTTACATAAAAGAGGTACAGTGTGTGAAGGGCTGACTTAGGAACTGACCCTAACAGTACAACTTTTCTTCTCCCTATCCCTTATCAGAACTTTTTTATTTCTCATTCACCTTTGGTTTGGGCAACAAAAACAAGTCTTTAAATACCTGCTATATGTCAGGCAGTATTCTAGGTGCTTTTAAGAGTAGATAATAATACCTTGCTGAAGCTAAGCCGTGGTCGTTAACTATGTTATTGCTGGTTTACATATCCTGTGGGTAGGAGGAAGTAACATAACATTGATTTACTGAAGTTCTTTATTTCTTTCAGACTGTAAGGTAAACAAGGTGGAGTCTTTACCATCTTATTGAAGTGATTATACTTTAGAGCTTAGCACATAGTAGGTATTAAGTAAATGAAGAGGGTAGTTTGGGTAACAGGTGTAGAGCTTCTTTCAGTTAATCACAGTGTTTATGAGAAGTCCATTGCGAGCATTGGCAGATAAATTATTCTGTTTAACACTAAGACAAGCTTAATACCCATATGTAGGAACACAATCCAGTCTGTTCTGAACTGACCTTAGAGTGTTAGATTCAGTATTTAATGCCTCATTTTAAAATATATTATTAATATAAACTCTAAAATAGGACAATACAAAAATACATATATATGTGTATATGGGAAGAGTAAGAAAAAAAACAAAGGGAAGGACAAATCGTGAAGGGTATTAGGCTAAAGAAAGCTAGGATTTCATCCTGTTGAAAAAGTGAAAATCTGAGGATATAGGCCTTCAAGTCTGACTTGGGTCCTCACTAAATGGCAGAATTTTTAAAAATCTGTTACAACAATTGGGAAGTTTATTTCCAAGCTGTCAGTATGTGATTTGTGGGTCAGTGCATCATGGAAAAAGAGTATTTCTAAGATAAAAAGGAAAGAAAAATATTATTAATAAATGTAATCTCTTCAGAATATGGCAAGGAGGACTAGAGACATTCATTTAAAGAATACTTGGAAGGATATAAATAGGGAATCTAATCATACACACTACTAAGGTTTGGGGAGGGGTGAGTTACAGAATATTAAGAGACAATAGTGCACGGTCTTTTTAGAAAGTTCTGGAGTATGTCACTCATTTGCCTTTTCTCCTTAAGTTCCCCAAATAGGAAAAGTAGAGAAAATACTAGTGGTCTTTTTTACTTTGGAGAGAAAAATTTGAGACTCTGTTTTAGTGTTCACACATGCTTTTCAGGGTTATCATTTAGTTATAGGTTAATAGAGTGTGGAAGCCAGTATTTATTTATCCTTCATGTAACAAAATTCAATGACAACCATTACTAAGCACTGTTCTAGACTCAGGAATATAATGAACAAAACCATTTACTTCTTTATTTTTTAGTAGGAAAGACAATGCAAAGTTAATAAATTCATAATGCCTAGTGGTGATAAGTGATTTGAAGAAAATTGTAGCAGGGTAAGAAAGTGAAAGATCCATTTTAGTTTGGGTAGTCAGGACAAATCTCTAAGAAGTGACCATTTGATCAGAGATCTGAATCATATGGGAATTGTGAAAAAGACTTATGACAAAGGGAACAGCAAGTGCAAAGCCTTACATTGAGAAGGAGAACTTAAAATATGGGTGCAGCAATGAAATCAGGGAGAAAAGTAGGTAATGAGGTTAAATACTTGGCTAGGGGCCAGAGGCCAGATCATGACCTTGTAGTCCTGTCCTTTACTAGAAGTGAGCTGTCAATCTATT
Source organism: Meles meles (assembly GCF_922984935.1). Taxonomy (NCBI): domain Eukaryota; kingdom Metazoa; phylum Chordata; class Mammalia; order Carnivora; family Mustelidae; genus Meles; species Meles meles. Next base: position 114,270,248 of record NC_060069.1, on the reverse strand, counting down.
GGGAGATTTTAAGCAGAGGAACGTTAGATTTTATTTAACAGGATAACTCCAGTGTTGAGCATAGATTAAAAGTAGGCAAAGGTAAAAAACAGGCAGACCAGTTAGGAGTCTTTTGCAGTAATGCATGCAAGAAATGATAGTGGCTTGGATCAAGTTGGTAGTGGTAGAGATACTGAAGGGATTGGAATATAGAGATTTTAAAAGTGGTGGCAGCTATATTTTTGGGTATTTCATGGACTTTAAAAAAAAATCGTGAACAGCTAAAAGGAAGAAATTGTTACTGAGATAGAGAATACTTCAGGAGAAGCAGATTTTGGGGGGAAGATCAGGAATTTGTTTTTAGATATCTTAAGTTAAAAATCTAAATGGTAATGTAAGATAAGCAGGTATGTGGGTGAATACTAAAAATTGTTTTTAGGCACATAATAAACTTATCTCCAGACCATTTTAACCTGGTAATACTGGAACAGTTAATCTCTTTTGAAGGCCAGAGTTTTTAGATTCTAATAGTAGATTTGCTTTTCAGCTTTTTAAGATAAGTTTTTATAGCTGTTTAATCATCAAAACCATTTTATCAGTCTTTCCTAGAATTGTATACATACAACATCCTGGAGTCCACCATGAATGGACAGTTGGACCTAAGTGGGAAGCTAATCATCAAAGCTCAACTCGGGGAAGATATTCGACGAATTCCCATTCATAATGAAGATATTACTTATGATGAATTAGTGCTAATGATGCAGCGAGTTTTCAGAGGAAAACTCTTGAGTAATGATGAAGTTACAATAAAGTATAAAGATGAAGGTAAGATTAAAAGTCTAGGTATTACTTGTGATTTTTTTTGCCTATCTTTTATTGAACTATCTCAATAAAAATTTTGTTCCCTTCTGTAGTAATTGAGTACCCACTTAATTTAATTGGTGTTCATGTAGTTAATTATAATTCTTTAATAAGTTAAATAGCTATGTGATTTATTATTAGAAATGTATTTTTTTTTTAAAGATTTATTTTTTTTTTTTAAAGATTTATTTATTTGACAGATAGAGATCACAAGTAGGCAGAGAGGCAGGCAGAGAGAAAGAGGAGGAAGCAGGCTCCCAGCTAAGCAGAGAGCCTGATGCGGGGCTCAATCCCAGGACCCCAGGATCATGACCTGAGCTGAAGGCAGAGGCTTTAACCCGCTGAGCCACCCAGGCGCCCCCATGTATATTTTTACAAGCATTTTTTTTTTCTCTTTTGCTCATGCAATTCTGGCTTCCTTTTTTGCTTTTAAAACCACACTTTCACTCATCAGTAGGTACTGAATGAAAAAGATTTTCATGGCCAACTAAGTGAGAAAGCTGGTTGAAACAGAAATGTGTTTCTTTACTGCAGCAATCTTTAGAATGTGTAATATGCTGGTGTACATTGTCAGTTTATAGTATGCAGTGTCCTAGACTCATTTGACCACAAAACAGTTTGTACAGCAGTGGGTTTTACATGACAAATGTTGCATCAAACACAGAGATCTTTATTTCATTTTTTATACCTGTCTTCTTTGTAAACATCTCTACTGAAAAATTGTGCTTAGGTGGTTACTAGCCTCTTTCTTACCACTGAATTTATATTCAGTCTGTTTCACCTTGTTCTCAGTACTTGGCACTGCTACCTATACCATCTTTTTTTTTTTTTTTCTTTAAAGATTTTTATTTATTTATTTGACAGAGCAAGTAGAGAGGCAGGCAGAGAGAGAGGGGAAGCAGGCTCCCTGCTGAGGAGAGAACCCGATGTGGGGCTCCATCCCAGGACCCTGAGATCATGACCTGGGCCAAAGGCAGACGCTTAACCCAGTGAGCCACCTAGGCGCCCACCTATACCATCTTTTTAAAAATACTCGTATTCCTAAACATCTCTGCCACTGCTGTCCTAGTTTTCTTATCACTGACAACTGCTTCTCTGTGTCTCTGTGTGCTGGCTTAAAGTAATGCCAACTGATGATAATAGAAATCTTAAAATTTCAGTGGTTTAACACTCAGTGAATCATTTAGAGACCCAGGTTGACAGAAACTCTGTTGTGTTCAACACATGGCTTATAAGTTCACCTTGAGCGTTAACATCCAGCAGGCAGATTGAGGAAGACAGAGTGTAAGGGATTAGGTGGGGGGATTGTAGTCTCTAGTTCTTAAGGTAATGTATGTCATTTCTGCTCACATCACATTGGCCAGACCCCAGTCATGTGGCTCTGCTGAGAACTCAGTGGCTAGGGGTATGTCCCTGGTTGGCCCACTTTCCAACAACCTACACTGTGGAAGGAGAGTATAAATCACTGATGATCAGCTAAGCTGGCCACTTAGCTACAGGTGTAATTCTTTTTTTATAAAGTATGATCTAATAGTACCCAAACCTAATTTTGAGAGTTACCTGTTTTAAAGGACAGGAAAGGAGATAGTTTCTTCCTGTTCTCTTCCCTAGTATAATCTCATCTACTAACAATACATTGATTTTCATTTCTGACTTCAAAATGTGTGCCTTAATTTACCTCAAACTTGGTATAACTTAAACTGACCTCATTATTTATCTGGCTTTCTCTTAACTCCCTTATTTTTGTTTAGGGCAGGGGTTGCCAAACTTTTCTTTAAAAGATCAGATAAAATCTTAGCTTCGTGGGTCATTTAAGGCCAGTATTTTACCTATTTACAATCTTTTAAAAAATGTAAAAACCATGCTTGGTTCACAGTCCTATAAATAAGGATTTTGACCATTGGTCTCAGTTTGTGGACCCCTTGCTTAGAGTATCCTCATTGTTGAAAGAATATTCTCCACATCCAGTTACCACATTGAATTTCTTTTTCAGGGTGTTTCTAAGGGTTTTAAATTGTATAGATTTGTGTTCCACAAACTGTTGTGTACTAGGGTGGAGGACTGGCTTAGTAAAGTTTTTGCTATCATGTATATTCTATTTCTGTTGTGAGTTTCAGAGAATAAGGTAGTTAGAGAAGGTTTCCTTTTACATATATACTTCATTAAAAATAATGTTTAGAATCCCTGAAGTTGAACATGAGATATGTTATAAGAAATGGGTCTGGTTATAAAGATCTAAAAACAATGATAAAATTCTCAGTTATGGCATTTTGTTGCCACCTTTGTTTAAAATAAATCTATCTAATCAGTGTTAAAATTGGTGTAGCAGAGCATCCTCGGAGCAGCCTCCCAGGACAGAACTGACATCCTCATGCCCCCAACCTACCTGTGTCTGTGAAGACAACCTGGCACAGGACCCTGATTAGCTCCTTGCCTGTGGCTGTTTTTCTGTTCTTGTTCTCTCTAGAGAACATTTTCCTCCTAGCCCTTTGAAAGCTTTTGAGACAGGCAGCTGATTATAATACTCTGTTTTTTAAAAAGATTTTATTTATTTCCTTGAGAGAGAGAGAGCTTGAGAGGGAGAAGCAGACTCCCTGCTGAGCAGGGAGCCCGATGTGGGACTCGATCCCGGACCCCAGGATCATGACCTGAGCTGAAGGCAGTTGCTTAACCAACTGAGCCACCCAGGCACCCATTGAGATCTAGGAGATTACAAAATCTTGTGTATAATATGAATATTTTTTTCTAGGGAGAGTTCATAGTTTTCATCTTAGTATCAAAATGGTCAGTGATCCTTTTAGTTACTATTATAATAGCTTCCCCTCCGTTTGTATCAGTGGTGTTTTCTTTACTTAGGATTAAAATTTGAACCTTGAGAGTCTGTATTTCTTTAACTTTTGGTAAATATATTTAAATTTTTTGAAATGGAAAGATTTTAATCTAAACCTGTAATCTGTTATTTTGCTACCATGAATATACTGGTGACTTGTAAAAGATGACTTAATATATTAATCTTTATGTTTTGGCTCTTCTTATGGGGATATGATAAATAACCTTGCTATAAAAGTAATAAGCAAATTGATACGGTATTCTTTTGAACAACTGCATCTTACCTATATCATTTAGTGTTTAAAGTTTTTATGATAAATTCCAATTATGCTCTGTAATCTACATTTAGATTTTAATTTAGTGTATACCTTGGTTTACTACTGACACAAATCTGAAACTTTTTTTTAAATTCCAGATGGAGACCTTATAACAATTTTTGATAGTTCTGACCTTTCTTTTGCAATTCAATGTAGTAGAATACTGAAACTGACATTATTTGGTAAGTGGTAAACCTTCTAATGAATTTACTGTATTGTCCATTGTATTTTTATTGAAGACTTTTTAGTTTTTCTCCTTTTGTTTTAATTTTTTTAAAAGATTTTATTTATTTGAGAGAGAGAGAGAGAGAGAGACAGATAGTACAAGTGGTTGGGAGGGCCAGAAGGATTGGGAGAGGCAGACTCTGCAATGAGTAGGGATCCTGATACAGGATACTCTGGACTCAGGGATCATGACTTGAGCTGAAGGCAGACACTTAACTGGCTGAGCCATGCAAGCACCCAGATTTACTCCTTTTAAAGACTCAGAATTAAGTGATAACTTTTTCAGCTATATCTGAAATTTTGAATTATTAGGCCTAACTATATATTTGACAATTAATAGAAGATTTAAAGAGTAGTAGAAAGTAGGCATGTTTAAATTTTCCCATCAGCTTAGTACCATATGTAGCAGTGGATGCCACTTATAGAAGTATTTACAGGTTTGAAAATAGTACAGGGTTAAAACTATATTAAGTTTTAGTTTTAAGTTTATTCATTTTATTATTAAGTTCTTAGTGTAGATAATTACCTTCTATAACATGTTTTTGCTTCTCAGCACTTAACATATAGGCCTCATACTATAGACATCATTTTTTCAGGAGTACTTAAAGAGTACATTATAAGTAGTTTTGATAAAAGTGAATATAAGATTATAATCTTAAGATTTTGTATTCTTATTGACATTAACAAATTCGTGAGGTGTAACTTTTATTTTTTTTTAAAGATTTTATTTATTTATTTGACAAATAGAGATCACAAGTAGGCAGAGAGGCAGAGAGAGAGAGAGAGGAGGGAGCAGGCTCCCTGCCAAGCAGAGAGCCTGATGTGGGGCTCCAGCCCAGAACCCTGGGATCATGACCCGAGCTGAAGGCAGAGGCTTTAACACGCTGAGCAACCCAGGCGCCCCTGAGGCGTAACTCTTAAGGGATAACATAGAAATGATTACAGAGTTAAAGTGGTAGTATGATTATGTGAAAAATAAAATCTAGGCTTTTTTTCTGGATGTTTTGTTTAACATTTTTAAAAAGTTACATGGCACTGAACCTTATAGTTCCATGAAACATGATGTTGGCCAGTTGGTTTAATTTGTATTTATTTCATCTCCATCTAGGAAGGCTGAATGTGAATCAGATTTTAAAATGCTAATAAAAAAATTAAAACTGCATAAAAATTTTTGTAGAGAAAAGGTATCATTTTACAATATTGAGTCTGAGATAGTTAACCACTAACCACTATTGCCTGGCTATCAGAAAGGTTTGATAAACTGAAAACCTTCCTTCCAGAAATACTGAGGACATGCTAGATCAACTATCACAAATGTGTTTTATTTTATTTATTTATTTGACAGAGACACAGCGAGAGAAGGAACGCAAGCAGGGGCAGAGAGAGAGGGAAAAGCAGGCTTCTCAATGAGCAGGGAGCCCGATGTGGGGCTCGATCCCAGGACCCTGGGATCATGACCTGAGCTGAAGGCAGAATTAAAAACCAGGACCAGAAGGACCCAAGAGCTGAGACTTGGTGCACTTTTGGTGGTGATGGTCAAGGTTTTATTCTGCATAATCTAAGGACTAATGATTTGGTGTTTACATGGTAGAGACCTTGGGTCCTAGACCCCCAGTGAACTATACTCTAAAAGTTGTAAAAGAAAAATGCCTCTTCATTGATACAGGAAAAGTCAAGGAATTGACACTGGAAACTCTCATACCTTGGGGCTGTTGGGTTTGTGAAGGCTCCCTTAAGGATTTCTAACTGTGTTCCCTAGGTGTCCTGGGTTTAAGTTTAAACTATCTGCATAGTTTGAGAACTTGCAAGCCCATATACTACCATTAAAAACAAAACAAAACAAAACAAAAAAACCCAAAAAACCAAAAATGGTAAGAAGCAAAGGCAGAAGTCTCTTAAAAGGATGTTTAATGTTACCATGTTCTTACAAATGTTCTCAATCCAAGTCACAGGCTTCTAGACAGGATCCTGTTGATGAACATAAGAGTTCAAGTAAGACATGTGAAACAGTCCATGTAAGCAAGAAACAATGGCCACAGCTAGTAGTAGGAGGAGTCTGAGAACTTTAGTTAATAGAAATGTTCATCTATAAAACATGCACTAAAAGTTGAGATGTAAAAGAAAAAAGAAGTGTAAGAATAAAGCATTATGTAATAGGAATAAACAGATTTTATTTTTTTTTTTAAAGATTATTTATTTATTTATTTGACAGACAGAGATCACAAGTAGGCAGAGAGGCAGTCAGAGAGAGAAGAGGAATCAGGCTCCCTGCTGAGCAGAGAGCCCAATGTGGGGCTCAATCCCAGGACCCTGAGATCATGACCTGAGCTGAAGGCAGAGGCTTTAACCCACTGAGCCTTCTAGGCGCCCCAATAAACAGATTTTAAAAATAAATCAAGGTAACTTTTGGAAATGAAAAAAATAATCATTAAAATTAAATACAAAGTGGAGAGGTAGAGAAACAGAGATTAGTCACAGTTGAAGAGAGAATTAGTGAACTGGAAGGTAGTCTAAAAAAATTAAAGAATCAAGCACAAAAACAGAGATGAAGAATATGAGAGAATTTGAGAATGAGGAAGTCCAGCCTTTTTCCATTAAGACTTTAAAGAAGGAGAAATGGGGAGTGGAAATATTTGAGGAGGTAATGGCTAAAGAAATTTTCAGAATTATATAAAAGAAGTAAACTCTCAGATTCAGGAGGCACAGTAAGTCCTGAGTAGGATAAGTAAAATAAAACTCCACTGGACATACTATCACGAAACTGGGCAATATGTTAGGCAAAAAGATCTTAAAAAGTAGCCTGAGAGAATAAGACTGATCACCTACCAAGCAATTAGACTGTTGGTAGACGTCTTCATAGTAATAATAGAAGGTAGAGACAGTAAAGTAACATTTTCAGACTGTTAAGAAAAAAAATAACCGGAAAAGTAGCTTTCTGTAGTCTGGTAAGCTTGAGGAATAAGGGAATATAAAAACATTTTCTGGGCTCCTGTGTGGCTGAGTTGGTTAAACGACTGACTTGATTTTGGCTCAGGTCATGATCTCAGGGTCAGGATATCCAGCCTTGCATTGGGCTCTGTACTGGGCGTGGAGTCTGCTTAAGATTCTCTCTCCCTCCCCTCCCCCTGTACTCATGTGCTCTCTCCTCAAAAAAAAAAAAAAAAAAAAAAATTTCAAAAACTTTCAAATGCTGAGAATTTGCTACTCATGTTAAAAGAATTTTTTAAAATAGTTCTTCAGCAAGAAGGAAACTGAGTCCAGAAGAATGGTGAAACATGCAAGATATTGTGAGCACATAAACTCATTAACACATAAATTTAAATGAGCACTGATTATAAAAAGAAAATTAATAGTTTTAGGAATATAAAAACAAGATGGGACAAAAATGCTGATTATATGCAAGACAGGAGGGGATGATAGGAATTAAAATATTTTAAAATTGGGAAGAAAATACTAATTAGATTTTTAAAAATTGAAGTATATACATGTCTGAAATGTAAGTGATTCAAGAAAGACTAGAAATAACCAGTAGAGGGAAAAGGAGGAAACAGTACCTGCTTGGTTCACTAGATGATGAGAAAAATAAGCAGAGAGAAAACTTGATAAGTAGAAAGCATGAAATACTAACAATACATATAAATGGACAAAATGTACATGTCAAAAGATAGCCTCTTCCTGGAGTTAAACAAAATTTAGTTACATGCTGATTATAACTGGGTGATTGACATTAAAGAGGGCATGTGATATGAACCCTGGGTATTATATGCAATTGATCAGTTACTGGATACTACATCTGAAACTAATGATGCACTATACGTTGGCTAATTGAATTTTAGTTAAAAAAAAGACACAGTAAAATATTATGCAAAATTTGAAAGCAGAGGGCTAAAAAATACCCTAGACAAACTCAGGCTAGCGGGTAGTAATAATAATAGAATGGACTCTAAGTGAAAAATTCATTAGTAATAGTCACTTCATAATGATAAAAAGTATAATTCACTTGGAATATATAACAATTCTGAACACTAACACAGCATAGCATTAGATTTTTCCTTAGGGAAAAATAAATTCACAATCATGGGAGAGCTTTTATGCTCTTTTCTTAGAAACCGGTAGATAAGACAGGCTCCAAAGTCAGGATAGAGAAAATTCGAACAAATCAAATACAGGCTTGATCTTATGCATCTAGCGATCTGGGAGTATAATTTTTTTTAGTACATGTGAGCATTTATAAAAGTTGACCTTGTAGTGGTTTTTCCAACAAATTTCAATAAATATCAGAGAAGAGATATTCTCTGATTATATTCTAGAGATTATATTCTCTGACCTTATTAGAAATCACTGGACAAAAATAACACGAATTATGGGGCTTTTTAAGATAAAAATATGCTTTTAAGTAACAAGTCAAAGAAGAAATTGTAATGGGAGTTAGAATTAGTTATTTTAGAGTGTGCAAAGGTAAACTTGAAGGGATATTTGTAACATTCAATACAAGAAGGACAACTTAGAAGGAAGAAATAATAAAGAGCAGAAGTGAGCTAGAAATTGGGGAATTGATAGGATCAATAATTTTGAGAAGATACAAAGTAGCAAACCTCTTTTAAGATTAAAGTTAAGAAAGAAGGCACAAATAAGCAATGTGAGGGATGAAAAGGGGCATACTACAAATTGCAGTGAGGGAGAATGAACACCGTGAACAATGGGATGTCTCAGTAAAAGTATTTGGAAAGGATTTTTCTTAGCTTGGGTTTATGTTAGATGATTTTGGATAAGGTTCAAGGGACTTGCCCTAGATTGGATGATCTTGGGAGGTGGGGATGGTCCTGTGATTGGGTATCTTAACTAAGTCTTATGCAGAAGGTGGAGGAATTAATTGAGGGTAAAGCTTCAATTGGTAAAACAGCAGCAGTCACTCACTTTAGCCAGGGGAATGTTGGTCATTTTTGTGGTTTGGTCATTGCTCTTGTTTTGTCTGAGTTTTCACGTAATTATGCAGTGGCTCTGTTCTTGTCTTCATCTATCACAGTCACAGAGTGATCTTTTCTGACTTGTTGGTATTCTTTGAAATTGTTCATGTTCACCAAGAGAATACCGCAGCTTACTTGGGAACTTGTATATATGTATACTGGCAATGCGTAAAGCCTTTTAGTTAAGTTTAATTTTGGACTCCTGTCTTGAGGCTTGCATTCAGAGCCTTGTCTTACCTTTTTTTTTTTTTTTTTCCTTTTTTATTAATTTTTTCAGCGTAACAGTATTCATTCTTTTTGCACAACACCCAGTGCTCCATGCAAAACGTGCCCTCCCCATCACCCACCACCTGTTCCCCCAACCTCCCACCCCTGACTACCCTATGACCCAGCAATTGCACTACTGGGTATTTACCCTAAAGATACAAACATAGTGATCCGAAGGGGCACGTGTACCCGAATGTTTATAGCAGCAATGTCTACAATAGCCAGACTATGGAAAGAACCTAGATGTCCATCAACAGATGAATGGATCAAGAAGATGTGGTATATATACACAATGGAATACTATGCAGCCATCAAAAGAAATGAAATCTTGCCATTTGCGACGACGTGGATGGAACTAGAGCGTATCATGCTTAGTGAAATAAGTCAATCGGAGAAAGACAACTATCATATGATCTCCCTGATATGAGGACATGGAGAAGCAACATGGGGGGGTAGGGGGATAGGAGAAGAATAAATGAAAGAAGATGGGATTGGGAGGGAGACAAACCATAAATGACTCTTAATCTCACAAAACAAACTGGGGGTTGCTGGGGGGAGGTGGGATTGGGAGAGGGGGAGCGGGCTATGGACATTGGGGAGGGGAGGTGAACCATAAGAGACTATGGACTCTGAAAAACAACCTTTTTTTTTTTAAAGTAACCTTAGTGATGATAGTCTTTGTTGCTGGATGAAGGATTTCTTTTTTTTTTTTTTTTTAAGATTTTATTTGTTTAGTTGACAGAGAGAAATCATAAGTAGGCAGAGAGGCAGGCAGAGGGGAAGCAGCCTCCCCGATGAGCGGAGAGCCTGATGCAAGGCTCGATCTCAGGTCCCTCAGATCATGACCTTGGCCAAAGGCAGAGGCTTTACCCACTGAGCTACCCAAGTGCCCCGGGATGAAGGATTTCTTTTATTTTTTTCCTTTTTTAAATTTTTAAGTCAGCTGAAAGTCATTTCAACCAACTGAGGTAATGTTGCCTTCATTTAAAAAAAAAAACAAAAAACCAATGATTATTAAATAATTTCTGACTTTTTGTGGTTAATATACTGCTTTTAGAAGTAACTACTTTGAAGGACATTGGTGATTTGGATTCATGAAGTCTGCATTTTTTTTTTAAATAGGTTCCTTTTTAGGTCAGTTATTTTAGGTGCTATTTTTTTTTCTTTTTTTTAGGTCAAAAGTAGGCAAGAGGGATGACAGACCTATCAGTTATGTTGCATCTTTTAACATATATGTGTAGAATAAGGTGTTTAGGTGTTTATAATATTACTTCAAGAATACAGAAGAGTAGTGTGGGAGAAAAATGAGCTTTTGAATTATCAGAAGATAATTTCTGAGCGCCTGGGTGGCTCAGTGGATTAAGCCGCTGCCTTCGGCTCGGGTCATGATCTCAGGGTTCTGAAGGGATCGAGCCCTGCATCGGGCTCTCTGCTCCGCAGAGAGCCTGCTTCCTCCTCTCTCTCTGCCTACTTGTGATCTCTCTGTCTGTCAAATAAATAAATAAAATCTTAAAAAAAAATATATACATATTAAAAACTTTAATTAGTTTATTGTAGTTTATCCTAGTAGAACTTTTTTTTTTAACCACTATGATAGTGGACCATAGATGTGCATCAACAAAGACTGATGAATATTTATTTTTTCCAGAAAGTAAATTATCAATAATAAAAAATCCTTAAAAAGAGTTATCATTTAAATGACATCATTAGGTATCTTGTTTGATTTTGTTTCACTTTTTAAAGAAATTACATTTATTTTTCCTTATTGCTTTAATTGTGTTGATAGATTATTTAAGAACATTGCCCAGTTTTAAGCAAATTAATGCTTTTGTTCCAGTTAATGGCCAACCAAGACCCCTTGAATCGAGTCAAGTAAAATATCTTCGTCGTGAGCTGATAGAACTGCGAAATAAAGTGAATCGCTTGTTGGATAGCTTGGAACCACCTGGAGAACCAGGACCTTCCACCAGTATTCCTGAAAATGGTAGACTGTGAATCCCTTTTATTCTCCTTATGTCTTTAAAAAAAAAATTAGCTTATTTTGATTCTAATATAGTTTATAGTATTGTGAAATTTCAGGTGTACAATACAATTCAAATACCTCATCCAGTGCTCATCATGACAAGGACACTCCTTAATCTCCAACAACTGTTTAACCTCCCTCCCCTTTGGTAACCATCAGTTTTCTATAGTTAAGAATCTTTGTTTCTTTTTTTTTTCCTTTGATCATTTGTGTTCTTTCTTAAATTCTACGTATGAGTGAAATCATATGGTATTTATCTTTCTTTGACTTTTTCTGCCTAACATTATTCTCTATAAACTCACATTTTGTTTGCAGATTTTTTTTTTTTTAACTCTTTTAAGTAGGAGTAGGATGGCACCCCTGATGTTACCTTTTCTTATTCTTACCTCTGTGTTAGTATTCAAACCTGCGGTCCTTTAGGATTACCAGATTTTATTTTGCAAATTCCTGGATCTCATCATAGACCTACTAGAGGGCAGGGCCCAGGAATCCCATTTTTAAAGTGCTATGTGGTTGATTCCTTACAGCTAGTCTTAAACCCCTGGATTTAGGGCACCTGGGTGGCTTAGTGGGGTAAGCCATTGCCTTCGGCTCAGGTCATGATCTCAGGGTCCTGGGATCGAGCCCCACATGGGAAAATCTCTGCTCAGCAGGGAGCCTGCCCCCACTACCTGCCTCTTTGCCTACTTATGATTTCTGTCAAATAAATAAAAAATCTTAAAAAAAAACCAACAACCTTGGGTTTATGAATAGGTCAGTTTTCAAACCCCTTTGACTCTTGAACTGTTTCCATTGTAATAATCAATGCGTCTTAGGAATTGCAGTCATTTCATGAGTTTTGTGGGGCATATGAAGTAGTTTTGTTTTTTTTTTGAAGTAGTTCTAAATAAAAAATAATTTAAGATCACTACATTCAAATGGTATATTGTAAAGTTTATCTTTTTTTTTTTTAAAGATTTTGTTTATTTAAGAGACAGAGATCACATGTAGGCAGAGAGAGAGGGGGGAAGCAGGCTCCCTGCTGAGCAGAGAGCCTGATGCCGGGCTTGATCCCAAGACCCTGAGATCATGACCCGAGCCAAAGGCAGAAGCTTAACCCACTGAGCCACCCAGGTGCCCCTATAAAGTTTATCTTAAATATGATTTTTAATCATATGCAAAGATAAACTTTTTTTTCCCATTTTACAGATGACATGTACTGTTTATATTAAAGCAAGATTTATTGACAAATTTGGAAATGACAATGTTTTTGGACCAAATATATTTAGCAGTATAGACTGGAGTTTATGTATTAGAACTTGAAAGTAGATTAAAAAAAAAAAAAACTGCTTTCAACTTTTTAAATTAATTTATTTTTTAAAAAAGTTTTATTTATTTGACAGAGAAAGAGACAGTGAGAGAGGGAATACAAGTAGAGGGGAGTGGGAGAGGGAGAAGCAGACTTTGCTGAGCAGGGAGCCCAACACGGGGCTCAGTCTCAGGACCATGGGATCATGACCTGAGCTAAGGGCAGACACTTAACGACTGAGCCACCCAGGCACGTCCCCAACCCCCCATTTTAAAATATTTTATTTGTCAGAGAGAGAGTGCAGACACAAGCAGAGGGGGCAGACAGAGAGAGAAGCAGGATCCCCACTGAGCAAGGCTCCTGACTCAATCCCATGACCTGAGCTGAAGGCAGATGCTTAACTGATTGAGCCACCCAGGCGTCCCAAACTTTCTTCAGTTTTTAATATTCTTAGATGTTGCACTTAAAAATCTTAAGTGTTTTTGTCTTTTTAAATTTTTGTGTCTGCATTTAAATTACATGCTTAAAATCATCTATATTATGAAATAGTAATTTTTTAATAGAATCTGGATGACTGTGTATAAGGGGCTTAATAGAAGATGATTTTGTGGGAAAGTAGCGTTTTATAATCCCTTGCAGCCATTAGATTCTTTTTTTTTTTTTTTAAAGATTTTATTTATTTATTTGACAGACAGAGATCACAAGTAGGCAGAGAAGCAGGCAGAGAGAGAGAGGAGGAAGCAGGCTCTCTACTGAGCAGAGAGCCCGATGCGGGGCTCGATCCCAGGACCCTGGGATCATGACCCGAGCTGAAGGCAGAGGCTTTAACCCACTGAGCCAGCCAGGCGCCCCGCCATTAGATTCTTAGAGATTGTATTTTTGGCTCCATTTGAATTTTGGAGTTTTCTTAGTTTAGGTATATTGTAAATAAAGCTGCATTTTCTATAATTTTATTCTTCCTCTCTCCCTCCAGCTATGTGAAGTTGTACTAATAGTAGATTCTCAATAAATTTTTAGTGATTAGTAATTTCTCGTTCTACCTCTGTATTTCAGAACATATTGGAGATGTACTGAAATTCTATAATAAAACCTAACTGGCCTTTTTTATCATGAAACTTTTTATATTTTAGATTAAAGCAAATGGTCTGACAAAAAGCTCCATCTTTAGGTCAAGAATCTGAAGAAAACTTTTGACCATTTTGTCAGAAGAATTCATAGATGCTGACTCAACAGCATTTGCAGATAATTTCAGGGGATTTAAGCATCTGTAGAATGTTATGAAACTTAGATGAAAATTCAAGTGTAGCCAGTACTGTGCAGAAATTACCTGTAGTAGCCTGTGTTCTGCTATAAGGGATAGAATTATAAGCTTTTAGGTTTGGTGAAGCAACCTTTCTGCTCTCACGTATTTCTTACTAATATATTTACTACTTCTCTTTATTAACCCTTTATTTTCATATGTTTTATTATTAACTTCTCACCTATGTTAATGTAAAAGATGTTAAAACTGGTTTTCTCTCAGCATTTTGTAAATTATACCACATACAGTTTCTGTGTCTGGCCTCCTTTCTTGTCAGGGTATCCTGTTGTAGTTATCTAATGTGTTGAGTAATACATTCTGTGCTTTAATTTTATAGATGGTTGTAATTTATTTTTTGTTTTCTTTTCTGTGCTTAGGAAGATCATTTACCTTTTGACCATCTACCTGCCTTCTTTGAAATTGCCTAAGCTTCTAAGCTTTTAGAACATATCCTGACTTAACAATCAGGAAAATAGTGTAGAATAAACCAGAAAAATCCTACACCAGAAATTGCAAGTCTGGTCTAGAAAACAGTGTTGCCAATCAGTTGTTGGTATTCTTTAGAACAATGTGGCTTGTCCTTACCCAGAAATATGTGGTTCTTCAGTGGTCTACTTCTGCAGGTTTTTGGATATCCTTCCTCTCTGAGGATCATGATGTAGGCTGCCTTGGATACTGGGTTGACCTGTTGCAGTAGCTATAGCAGCTAATGGGCTAGTAGGAGCTACTAGTAGATTAGTGTGCCTATAGTATTGTGTTTCCTGATGGATTTAATTTGTAGTAAGTAGAAGAGTGCACAGGTAGTGGAAGGTAGTATTGTGAGAGGGAATAGCTTACAAGATTGGTGTGATATGCTTTTGGCATGTAGCCTTGGAATTAGGAATTAGGAAGAAAATTGGTGAGGAAGATGAGTAACTTATTTTAAAGGAGTACATACTAGAAGTTTTCTTCCAGCAGTGGAGGAAGTATTAGTGTAACCAGTGGAATGATAGGAATGAATAATGAATATGAGCTACAAGCCCATGTGTGCTTATATTCTACTTGGTACTTAACAGTTTTTCACAAGATAAATTTTGTCTTGATCATAGAGATAATAATTGATGTTCATACTTTCGTGGTAACAGAACAAAATTGATAATTACTGAGTAAATGGTTAGTGGTATTCCTTTTTGTTTACTTGTTTTATTTTTGATACCTTTTTAAAAAAATTTTTATGTTTTTGGTTTCAGGTTCCTATCTGTATATTGTGGGTTTACTTGAATCCCTTACTTTCCCAATGTAGTTGAACAGATACATGTTGAGTACTTTAATATCCTTAGAAGAAAAGCATGGTTTTAAATTTATCATGCTCATGTTTAAATTATTTTTCTATTTAAAAAAAGTTCATTGTGGAAAGATATGCAAAAGTAGACATAGTACTCTAATGAATCTTGTGAACCCACCCCAACTTCAGTAATTATTAATTCATAGTATCCGTCATCTAGACTCCCATACATTTCCTCCCCTATTATTTTGAGCAAATCTCAGACATATCATTTCAACTGTAAAGTATTTTAAGGAGATGTAGCAAATTAAAAGGACGTGTTTGATGTATTGATCGGCTTGAGGTTTCCATGTAATTAATAATGAACAAATAGACAAGTAGAAATAAAACATAAGAGTTCATTTCATAACTTCCTTTAAACTTCTTTATCCTTTTGCAAAATTAAGTATTAGTGTTCAGTATATATCTGATTGTAGGATATATGTAGGTCATGGGCTCCAAAAGAAGGGGCAAAATGTTTTTCTCTGTTATGGAGCTTGTATTTTTTTTTTTCCTCACCTAATAATTCTTAAGGAAGGAGATAAAATTTTTTTTGAAAAAACTGGTTTTTTAAAATTTCTTTTTGATCCTCCTTTCTGATTTTAAAAATCCCGAGTATAAAGAGGAAAGTAAAATGAACAATTATGCTATATTTAGAGGTACTTTTGAACATTTCAGACTGTATGCACATATATTTTTCCCTGTTTTGTATTTTTTTTAGGCTTCATTAAGTATAGGATAAAATGGAAACAAATTTTTGTTTATTCCTCTCATAGATACTGTGGATGGTAGGGATGAAAAGCCTGCTGCTTCTGATTCTTCTGGAAAACAGTCTACTCAGGTTATGGCAGCAAGTATGTCAGCTTTTGATCCTTTAAAAAACCAAGATGAAATCAATAAAAATGTCATGTCAGCGTTTGGCTTAACAGATGATCAGGTTTCAGGTAAGTTAGTTCCTCCTTCCGGTCCTTCATTCCCTCTCTCCTTCCTTCCATCTCCTTTTCTTCTGTAATAGGATAACAGATACAGAGATGTGCACATATCTTAAAGGTTCAGTTCAATAAATTTCTACTTTTGTATATACCTATATAAAACACCAAGTAAGATCAAGATCTAGATGATTTTCAGCACCTGGAAAGCTTTCTTAAGGTAGAACCCTACCCTTTAAAGAATAACCACTGTTGGTTGTAGGTAAATTTTATCAAAAGTGGAATTCAGAAAGTTTATAATTTTTTAAAAATCTGAACTATTTCATAATCTTATTTCAGATTTGTTGTAGAATTTAAATTGTATTTCATGTCTTCTCTCTTTGGATGTTAAACTAGAGAAATTTAAATTTAAATGTAGATTTTGGTTAAAGTGCTTTTGTGTGGAAACTGCTCTTATATGAATGGTTTTAACCTTAAAACAGTACCTATACTATAATTGCTTCTTTTTATTTTTGACTATCATTTCTTTAGTATTTTTTTCTGCTTTCTCTCTCTTTAGATTCTGATTACACATACAGCTCTGTAATTTTTATTTGAATCTTTGTATAGTTTATTTTTTTTGAGATTCCTTACCTTTGCATTAAGACTATATTTCCCTTTAACTCCTGCATTTTTAATTCTTTAAAAATATTTATAATTATAAAATAAATAAAATATATTTTATTTAAAGTAAAATATAAAAAATAAAAATATAATAGCTGCTCAGTGTTTGTCTACTTTATCCAGTATCTGGGCCTGTTCGGAGTACACTTTCTTTTGCCTGCCTTTTTACTCTTGAGTGTGGGTCACGTTCTCCTGTTTCTTTGCATATCTGATAATTTTTTATTGAAAACTGGACATGATGGTTAATATGTTTTAGTGACTTGATTTTTTGTTACTGTTGCTCTGGCAAGGAGTTAACTTGTTTGGATTCAAACTACTCATTCTTTGTCCCCATGGAATCTAGCAACTAACATCTCTGCTCAGCCCTTTAAACTCTTGGTGCTGCTTTTTTCCCTGAGCCTTCTTATGTGTCCGCCTCTTAATTTTGTGGCCTGCTGAGGATTTTAGGCAGAGCTTATATGTAGTTTGTAGGTCTCATTTCTTCAGTGGCTCTTTTAATCCAGGGATTTTTCCCCTCAAATTTCTAGCTAGTTGGCCAGCCGTGAAGTTGACACTCTGGCTTTCTGCTGTTGGGGCTGCAGAGCTCAGAGCTTACAATTCTTGGTCACTATAATTCCACTGGGGGTAAACTTTTCTGGTTTCTGCTGACATTTGGTTGACTTCCAGGATTTCAAATAGTTGTTTTCTGCTGTTTTGTCTAGGGTTTTTGTTGTTGCCTCTGACCATTTACTTTGCCATTATTAGTAATTGGAAATATAGGATTCAGTCTATTAATTTTATTTTTCTTTGAGACTTTTATGGGACTATTCACTAAAAAGAATTATGTGAAATTCTGGAAAGACAGAATGTGTATATGATGTATGTTCTTTGTGAATGAAGACATCACACAAGTGATACATCTGAAAAACACTTTTTAGAGCAACTGAAATTTGAGTTAATGGCATGGCTTCTTAATATTTAAGACTTCAAGAAATGGCGGGTAGGGGCGCCTGGATGGCTCAGTGGTTTAAGCTGCTGTCTTCGGCTCAGGTCATGATCTCAGGGTCCTGGGATCAAGTCCCGCATCGGGCTCTCTGCTCAGCAGGGAGCCTGCTTCCCTCTCACTCTCTCTGTCTGCCTCTCTGCCTACTTATGATCTCTCTCTGTCAAATAAATAAATAAAATCTTTAAAAAAAAAAAAAAAAAAGAAATGGCGGGTAGAGGAGTCAATAGTTATATATATATAAAGTCCAGGCTTAACATTTTGATTAGAATATAGTATATGCCATACCAGCATAATATGATTAATATGATTGACATTATTTGAAGGACATTTTTCTGGTAGCCTTGGATGTTGAAGTAAGAAAAACTGTGCATATAGAAAATGCCAGGATGCTTTCTGATTATTCACATCTGCTGTTGTGAAAAGCTTGACTGCAGTAGTGAATGAGGACATGGGAAGGAGGAATAGAATATTGTAAAGATAGGATGGGCAGCATTAACAAATAGGTTACATACAAGAGAGAAAAGAGGGATCAAAATAATGTACTGTTTTAGGTCAGTAATGCACTGTCTTTTTTAGGAGACTAGATGTGTTTATGTACATTATGTAAATATCAGTAACATGAGCGCTTGGCCATTTTACTCTGGTAACCCATCAGTTTTTCTTGCATTACCAGTTTGTTCGCCTCGTTTAGTTCTCATCAGTACCTGGACTACCATTGGCCAGCTACACAATTGCCTAATACAGTGCTAAATTCTGGGATCCACCAGTGCAGAGGATAGAGGTTTACTCTCAGGGAACTTAGCTAGTAATAACAAGTCCCTATGGGGAACTTACTAAATGGTCATCACTTTCATAAGCTCTTAGGATATAATCACTTTCATAAATATTTGCTGTAAGTGATTGTTAACTCCTGATCCTTAATGAAGTAGAAGTGGGTTCTTTGTACAGATGAGGAAACTGAGGCACAGAAAGAGATAGTGTGTCTAGAATCTGAGAGCTACTAAGTGGCAACGCTAGCATTTGAACCTAGGCAGTCTGGCTCCACAGTCTGAGCTTTTAACCACTCTTCTGTATTACCCAATAGAGAACTTACAGGAATAAACATATCTGTAGTTGTCTTTGGAGTGTCGATTTTGTCACAGGATTGGAGCTGTAGCTAACTTTTTCCATTTACTTCTTTGTTCATTACTTTAGAAGAATTTGAGTGACTCCAGGAATTTGAGAGGTAGTCTTTGCAAGGCAGATAAAAAGAATCAGAAAGTCTGGCCCAGAGAGCTTGTATAACCTAAGGGAAAGATGGGAATTATTCACAGATACAAAGTAGAAGTTGGTAAGGGTCATAATAAAAGTATACTTTATGGAAGTTCACAAGTGGAAAAAAGTATTCATGGGTGAAGAAGGCTTACTGGAGTAGTACCTGTGATTTAAAGAACATAGAATTTAGAAAACATGAAAATGGGAGTGTAGGGAACAGTGATACATGGAGGGAGAAAAAAATATACTGTAAGACTAGGGAGTAGGTTAGTTTCAGTTGAAGGGGGCTTGTAGGAGGAGGAATTGTGAGGTACAATGGTTGGACCCTTGAATACCAAACTGGAGGGTTGAACTTGATTATGGGCAGTGGAGACGCATTGAAGAATTAAATACTTTTGGTTGATCTACAAAATAAATTAGATGGCATGAGGTAGAGTATAGTGGTATTGCAAAGATGAGTTTTGATTTTTGCAGGGGGAGTTCAGGACTTAGGAATATAATACTCTACACTTTAGAGGGAAGGATTTCCAGTTGTAGTTTTGGATTCTTAAGAGAGTGGAGCAAAGTATATGAAAGTATACATATATATACATACATAAAGTATATGAAGTATACATATACACTGTAAAAAGTGGCAGTTGTGGTTATGCTTATTCTCTAGTACTTTCCATTTTTAGTATCCTTCAAGCAAACTTAATAATTAAGCTTGCTGCAGAAAGGTCTTGTATTAGAAAGTAAACTGGCTTGTCATGACCATTTAGGGCCACCCAGTGCTCCTGCAGAAGACCGTTCAGGAACACCCGACAGCATCGCTTCCTCCTCCTCTGCAGCTCACCCGCCGGGAGTTCAGCCACAGCAGCCCCCATATACAGGAGCTCAGACACAAGCAGGTCAGAATGAAGGTAAAATAGAAATAAGAGCACCTCTTCGGGGAGGTAAATGTGCAGAGATGTTTATGGCAGCCTTGTCAGTGATGGTAAAGAGCTTACATAAGTATTCGTGCTATGAGTATGATTGTAAAATTTTTTGATTTACTGATATGGAATGCTTTTGGGTTAAAAGTCAGTATGCTTCTGATTATTGAAAAGAAAAAAAAAAAAAACCCCGAAAAAGTGCTTATGTGAATATAAATACATGGTAAATGATCAGGAAGGAGTCATACCAGTCACCAATCAGTGGTAACCAGTGGATCAGAGGTGACCCACTGAGGTGGCATTTCATTTTGCCTAAAACTTAAGGTGCTGTTTTATTTCTTTCTCCCTTCCCTTCTTGCATGTTTATTTTTATAATTGGAAAGATTTTGAAAATAGAATTAGAGCATAACTTAAGTGTAGTTCTTTTGTAAGATAAATGGCCCTTTAAATTTTTGTGCAATTAGCAATATGCCTTTTGTGGGGAAAAAAAAGCAGTGTATTTTATTTATTTATTTTTATTTATTTTTTAAAGATTTTATTTATTTATTTGATAGAGATCACAAGTAGGCAGAGAGGCAGGCAGAGAGAGAGAAGGAAGCAGGCTCCCTGCTGAGCAGAGAGTGTGATGCGGGGCCTTGATCCCAGGACACTGGGATCATGACCTGAGCTGAAGGCAGAGGCTTTAACCCACTGAGCCACCTAGGCGCCCCAAGCAGTGTATTTTAAATCAAACTTGTCTTCTCTAAATGATATGTCCTTGGATGAGCAATTCAGTCTCTCTGGGTTTTAATATTCTCTTACTGTCAATTGGGAAAATTGGACAAAACTAGTGGTACTAAAAGAATGTCTCTAGTGCCGATTGAAATATAGTTGAAAGCCCACTATTTAAACAGGTAAAAGGCTCATTACCATGGTTGAAGGGGATTGAGAGGCCACAAGCTCAGTACAACAGGCACTGAAATTTAAAAACTATATGCATTCTACTTTAAAACAAACACCAGGTGGTGCTTTAACTACTTTTCTAAAGGGACCAAGTGGTGGTACAGTGTTTTTTCAGCATCAGAAGTGACTGAGTTTATCAATCATATTTTAAAAAAAAATTTATAGTCTAAAGTGAACGGAACACTTTCATAATAGAGTCCTAATCATTCTGTGGCTGTATTTTAGAGTCGTCCTGCTGGATGAATTCTAGGCTTAGGGTCTAGCAGGTGGCAGTTTGCTTTGCTGGTAAGTGGGTAGTTTGGGAGGAATGTCTTGCTGCTTCAGCCTCTTCTCAACCAAGTTTATAGTTTTCATTTTGTATTAAGGTGAAACTGCCCAAACCGGAATAAATGGTATTGAAGCAGATGTGGGCTGAAACAGGGAGGCAAAACAGAGTTTGGATATGATGGGACTTAAGTTGTTACTTAAATTCCATAAAAGGGGCCTTGGAATTATAAATATTTTTTCTAAGAACTTTAATCTTAATATGTCCTCAGTTCAGGTGAACTGACATCGTTTCTTTTTTTTTTTTAATCCCATCTTAAGTGGTATATACTATTGCAGAATGACAGTTGGAAGGATAATTGTACCAAATAATGTTTGCTTGTTCACTTATAAAGGAATGAGATTTAATGCTCCCTCTTAATGTCTCACATTATGTTATTGTTTTTATTTTAATTAAAAAATTATTTTCAAATAGGTAAAAATTTTAAAATATAAGAGGTTAAACAGTGAAAATTAAATATTGTCTGTCCCACCTCTGATCTCTAGCAACCAGGGTCCTTTTTCCAGAAGCATCAAGTTAACACTGTTTGCTATGCACTGAATTCCTTTAGGATGGCTTTAACTATGTGCTTTGCTGAAACTGTTTTTTTGTTTGTTTGTTTTTGGTTTTTTTTAGTTTAACATACACTATAAAAAGATACATTATAAAAATTGTATAGTTATTAGTATGTGACATCAGTCAGTAGCTTTCGGGAGGTGAATCTCTAGAGCAGTGCTGTCCAGAAGAAATACAGTGGAAGTCATAAGTACTTTTTTTTAATTTATCACATTTAAGAAAGTTTTTAAAAAGCTAAAACTAATGTTAATTATACATTTTACTTAATGCGGTATCTGGTGTACCGACATGTCATTATTATTAAGAAGCTTTTAATTTTTTTTTTGTGATCATTTTTTTTTTTTATTGAGCTAGTATTTTTTTTTTTTATTTGTTTATTTACAGCATAACAGTGTTCATTGTTTTGGCATCACACCCAGTGCTCCATGCAGTACGTGCCCTCCCTATTACGCACCACCTGGTTCCTCAACCTCCCACCCTCCCGCCCCTTCAAAACCCTCTGGTTGTTTTTCAGAGTCCATAGTCTCTCATGGTTCATCTCCCCTTCCAGTTTCCCTCTACTCCCTCTCCTCTCCATCTCTCCATGTCCTCCATGTTATTTGTTATGCTCCACAAATAAGTGAGACCATATGATACTTGACTCTCTCTGCTTGACTTATTTCACTCAGCATAATCTCTTCCAGTCCCGTCCATGTTGCTACAAAAGTTGGGTATTCATCCTTTCTGATGGAGGCATAATACTCCATCATGTATATGTAACACATCTTCTTTATCCATTCATCCGTTGAAGGGCATCTTGGTTCTTTCCACAGTTTGGCGACCGTAGCCATTGCTGCAATAAACATTGGGGTACAGATGGCCCTTCTTTTCACTACATCTGTATCTTTGGGGTAAATACCCAGCAGTGCAATTGCAGGGTCATAGGGAAGCTCTATTCTTAATTTCTTCAGGAATCTCCACACTGTTCTCCAAAGTGACTGCACTAACTTGCATTCCCACCAACAGTGTAAGAGGGTTCCCCTTTCTCCACATCCTCTCCAACACACGTTGTTTCCTGTCTTGCTAATTTTGGCCATTCTAACTGGTGTCAGGTGGTATCTCAATGTTGTTTTAATTTGAATCTCCCTGATGGCTAGTGATGATGAACATTTTTTCACGTGTCTGATAGCCATTTGTATGTCTTCGTTGGAGAAGTGTCTGTTCATATCTTCTGCCCATTTTTTGATATGATTATCTGTTTTGTGTGTATTGAGTTTGAGGAGTTCTTTATAGATCCTGGATATCAACCTTTTGTCTGTACTGTCATTTGCAAATATCTTCTCCCATTCCGTGGGTTGCCTTTTTGTTTTGTTGACTATTTCCTTTGCTGTGCAGAAGCTTTTGATCTTGAGGAAGTCCCAAAAGTTCATTTTTGCTTTTGTTTCCTTGGCCTTTGGAGACATATCTTGAAAGAAGTTGCTGTGGCTGATATCGAAGATGAAGTTATTAATGTTTTACATCCTATTTTTTGTACTGCACATTGGAAATCTAGGGCGTGACACCACTTAGAAACACTTCAAAAACCCATACAGGATGTTTAGTTAAGACTAGCTGCATTTTGGTGCTTAATGGCCGTATGTGGCTGCTGTCTGTTGTATTGGATAGCACAGCTCTAGGTTAAGATGTCAGTTACTTATAGGATAAATTATAGGCTATTTTAATGAATACTTTTTGGCATATGGTATATAGTAAGTCCCTGACATCATCACCAGTTAGTTAGATCAGCTACTGGTTAGAATTTGAATAGAATATTCACCAAAAATGTATTACTAATGATAGGTTAACGTAAGAGTCTCTTAGAATAGAATATGAAATAATCTAAAAACAAATCTGAATTATTTTACTTAAATACCATAAAAGGGATCTTGGAATTGTAACTCCCCCCCCCAACCCCGCCCAAGGATTTAAGTCTTAATATGTCTGATTAAAAAGATCAGCAGAATGTTGAGCATCATGAAAAGAAACAAAGCGGACATTATTACCCTTTTCATGTAAAGCAGGTACCTCTGTTATTGGAAAACTATGTGCAGTTGAGTAGTTGCCAAAAACATGGAAGTTAAGTGTTGAGGACACAGAGAAGAACATTAAAAAATCATCAGAGACCAGGAGGTATTGCTGTTTGACAAACCAAAAAGATGAAAAGGATATAATTAAAATATGTAAAATCCTGTGACAAGATAATATGACCTGAATAGTCTTTTAAAATCACTTTTAGAGCTAAAATAATGAACTCCTTGTGGATCCATCATGCAGCCTCAACACTTACCAATGTTTTGGATTTCTTTTTTCATCTATTCTTCTTGCCCTGCCCTCCTTTTTTAACTTGCTGGGGTATTTTAAATCAAGTCCTACACCTTATTTCACTCAACTGTTTCAGTATGCATGTGTACTGATAAGCTTTTCTTTTAACATAACAACTGTGCTATTATATCTAACAAAATAAAGTGATTCTTAATAATCATTACATAGTAGTCTGTATTTGAATTTCCTTAATTGTCTCATAATTATCTATTACAGCGATGGCTTGTTCACATCAGGAATATAGATTACACTTTTCATTTGAGTATATGTCTTTTATTTTTCAGGAGCTGTCACCGCTACATGTTTCCAAAGTTAAAAACTATGTATTTTAATTATCTGTTGCTATGTAACAATTTATCCCAAAACAGATGCTTCAAACTACAAACATTTATTTATGATCTCATGCAGTTTGAAAGAGTCAGGGATCTGGGAATAGCTTGGTTTGTCTCCGAGTCTCCTGAGGTTGCAGTCCTCAGAAGCTTACTCTGAGCTAGAGGATGCACTTCTTTTTTTTTTTTTTTTTTTTTAATATTCCCTGAACCTCTACCATGAAGTAACACTATACTACAATAGGAAAGTAATATGACTTTGCTTTTATTTATTTATGTGGTGTGAAGGTATGGAGAGAAACAATTTTTTTTTTCCATTTTATTTATTTTTTCAGCGTAACAGTATTCATTCTTTTTGCACAACACCCAGTGCTCCATGCAAAACGTGCCCTCCCCATTACCCACCACCTGTTCCCCCAACCTCCCACCCCTGACCCTTCAAAACCCTCAGGTTGTTTTTCAGAGTCCATAGTCTCTTATGGTTCGCCTCCCCTTCCAATTTTTTTTTTTTTAATAAACATATAATGTGTTTTTATCCCCAGGGGTACAGGTCTGTGAATCGCCAGGTTTACACACTTCACAGCACTCATGATAGCACTTACCCTCCCCATTGTCCATAGCCCCCTCCCCCTCTCCCAATCCCACCTCCCCCCAGCAACCCCCAGTTTGTTTTGTGAGATTAAGAGTCATTTATGGTTTGTCTCCCTCCCAATCCCATCTTCTTTCATTTATTCTTCTCCTATCCCCCTACCCCCCCATGTTGCTTCTCCATGTCCTCATATCAGGGAGATCATATGATAGCTGTCTTTCTCCGATTGACTTATTTCACTAAGCATGATACGCTCTAGTTCCATCCACGTCGTCGCAAATGGCATGATTTCATTTCTTTTGATGGCTGCATAGTATTCCATTGTGCATATATACCACATCTTCTTGATCCATTCATCTGTTGATGGACATCTAGGTTCTTTCCATAGTTTGGCTATTGTAGACATTGCTGCTATAAACATTCGGGTACACGTGCCCCTTCGGATCACTACGTTTGTATCTTTAGGGTAAATACCCAGTAGTGCAATTGCTGGGTCATAGGGTAGTTCTATTTTCAACATTTTGAGGAACCTCCATGCTGTTTTCCAGAGTGGTTGCACCAGCTTGCATTCCCACCAACAGTGGAGGAGGGTTCCCCTTTCTCCACATCCTCTCCAGCATCTGTCATTTCCTGACTTGTTAATTTTAGCCATTCTGACTGGTGTGAGGTGATATCTCATTGTGGTTTTGATTTGTATTTCCCTGATGCCGAGTGACGTGGAGCACTTTTTCATGTGTCTGTTGGCCATCTGGATGTCTTCTTTGCAGAAATGTGTGTTCATGTCCTCTGCCCATTTCTTGATTGGATTGTTTGTTCTTTGGGTGTTGAGTTTGCTAAGTTCCTTATAGATTTTGGATACTAGCCCTTTATCTGATATGTCGTTTGCAAATATCTTCTCCCATTCTGTCAGTTGTCTTTTGGTTTTGTTAACTGTTTCCTTTGCTGTGCAAAAGCTTTTGATCTTGATGAAATCCCAAGAGTTCATTTTTGCCCTTGCTTCTCTTGCCTTTGCCGTTGTTCCTAGGAAGATGTTGCTACGGCTGAGGTCGAAGAGGTTGCTGCCTGCATTCTCCTCAAGGATTTTGATGGATTCCTTTCTCACATTGAGGTCCTTCATCCATTTGGAGTCTATTTTCGTGTGTGGTGTAAGGAAGTGGTCCAATTTCATTTTTCTGCATGTGGCTGTCCAATTTTCCCAGCACCATTTATTGAAGAGGCTGTCTTTTTTCCATTGGACATTCTTTCCTGCTTTGTCGAAGATTAGTTGACCATAGAGTTGAGGGTCGATTTCTGGGCTCTCTGTTCTGTTCCACTGATCTATGTGTCTGTTTTTGTGCCAGTACCATGCTGTCTTGATGATGACAGCTTTGTAATAGAGTTTGAAGTCCGGAATTGTGATGCCACCCACTTTGGCTTTCTTTTTCAATATTCCTTTGGCTATTCGAGGTCTTTTCTGGTTCCATATAAATTTTAGGATTATTTGTTCCATTTCTTTGAAAAAAACGGATGGTATTTTGATAGGGATTGCATTAAATGTGTAGATTGCTTTAGGTAGCATGGACATTTTCACAATATTTATTCTTCCAATCCAGGAGCATGGAACATTTTTCCATTTTTTTGTGTCTTCCTCAATTTCTTTCATGAGTACTTTATAATTTTCTGTGTATAGATTCTTAGTCTCTTTGGTTAGGTTTATTCCTAGGTATCTTATAGTTTTGGGTACAATTGTAAATGGGATTGACTCCTTAATTTCTCTTTCTTCAGTCTTGTTGTTGGTGTACAGAAATGCAACTGATTTCTGTGCATTGATTTTATATCCTGACACTTTACTGAATTCCTGGACAAGTTCTAGCAGTTTTGGAGTGGAGTCTTTTGGGTTTTCCACATATAGTATCATATCATCTGCGAAGAGTGATAATTTGACTTCTTCTTTACCAATTTGGAAGCCTTTAATTTCTTTTTGTTGTCTGATTGCTGAGGCTAGGACTTCTAGTACTCTGTTGAATAGCAGTGGTGATAATGGACATCCCTGCCGTGTTCCTGACCTTAACGGAAAAGCTTTCAGTTTTTTTCCATTGAGAATGATATTTGTGGTGGGTTTTTCATAGATGGCTTTGATAATATTGAGGTATGTGCCCTCTATCCCCACCCTTTGAAGAGTTTTGATCAGGAAGGGATGCTGTACTTTGTCAAATGCTTTTTCAGCATCTATGGAGAGTATCATATGGTTCTTGTTCTTTCTTTTATTAATGTGTTCTATCACATTGGTTGATTTGCGGATGTTGAACCAACCCTGCAGCCCTGGAATAAATCCCACTTGATCGTGGTGAATAATCCTTTGAATGTACTGTTGAATCCTATTGGCTAGTATTTTGGTGAGAATTTTTGCATCTGTGTTCATCAAGGATATTGGTCTGTAGTTCTCTTTTTTGGTGGGATCCTTGTCTGGTTTTGGGATCAAGGTGATGCTGGCCTCATAAAATGAGTTTGGAAGTTTTCCTTCCATTTCTATTTTTTGGAACAGTTTCAGGAGAATAGGAATTAGTTCTTCTTTAAATGTTTGGTAGAATTCCCCTGGGAAGCCGTCTGGCCCTGGGCTTTTGTTTGTTTGGAGATTTTTGATGACTGTTTCAATCTCCTTACTGGTTATGGGCCTGTTCAGGTTTTCTATTTCTTCCTGGTTCAGTTGTGGTAGTTTATATGTCTCTAGGAATGCATCCATTTCTTCCAGATTGTCAAATTTGTTGGCATAGAGTTGCTCATAGTATGTTCTTATAATTGTCTGTATTTCTTTGGTGTTAGTTGTGATCTCTCCTCTTTCATTCATGATTTTATTTATTTGGGTCCTTTCTCTTTTCTTTTTGATGAGTCTGGCCAGGGGTTTATCAATCTTATTGATTCTTTCAAAGAACCAGCTCCTAGTTTCATTGATTTGTTCTATTGTTTTTTTGGTTTCGATTTCATTGATTTCTGCTCTGATCTTTATGATTTCTCTTCTCCTGCTGGGTTTAGGGTTTCTTTCTTGTTCTTTCTCCAGCTCCTTTACATGTAGGGTTAGGTTGTGTACTTGAGACCTTTCTTGTTTCTTGAGAAAGGCTTGTACCGCTATATATTTTCCTCTCAGGACTGCCTTTGCTGTGTCCCACAGATTTTGAACTGTTGTGTTTTCAGTATCATTTGTTTCCATGAATTTTTTCAATTCTTCTTTAATTTCCTGGTTAACCCATTCATTCTTTAGAAGGATGCTGCTTAGTCTCCATGTATTTGGGTTCTTTCCAGCTTTCCTCTTGTGATTGAGTTCTAGCTTCAGAGCATTGTGGTCTGAAAATATGCAGGGAATGATCCCAATCTTTTGATACCGGTTGAGACCTGATTTGTGACCCAGGATGTGATCTATTCTGGAGAAGGTTCCATGTGCACTAGAGAAGAATGTGTATTCTGTTGCTTTGGGATGAAATGTTCTGAATATATCTGTGATGTCCATCTGGTCCAGTGTGTCATTTAAGGCCTTTATTTCCTTGTTGATCTTTGGCTTGGATGATCTGTCCATTTCAGTGAGGGGAGTGTTAAAGTCCCCTACTATTATTGTATTATTATTGATGTGTTTCTTTGATTTTGTTATTCATTGGTTGATATAGTTGGCTGCTCCCACGTTAGGGGCATAGATATTTAAAATTGTTAGATCTTCTTGTTGGACAGACCCTTTGAGTAGGATATAGTGTCCTTCTTCATCTCTTATTATAGTCTTTGGCTTGAAATCTAATTGATCTGATATAAGGATTGCCACTCCAGCTTTCTTCTGATGCCCAGTAGCATGGTAAATTGTTTTCCACCCCCTCACTTTAAATCTGGAGGTGTCTTCGCGTCTAAAATGAGTTTCTTGTAGGCAACATACTGATGGGTTTTGTTTTTTTATCCATTCTGATACCCTGTGTCTTTTGATTGGGGCATTTAGCCCATTAACATTCAGGGTAACTATTGAGAGATATGAATTTAGTGCCATTATTAGCCTGTAAGGTGACTGTTCCTGTATATTGTCTCTGTACCTTTCTGATCTACTACTTTTAGGCTCTCTCTTTGCTTAGAGGACCCCTTTCAATATTTCCTGTAGAGCTGGTTTGGTGTTTGCAAATTCTTTCAGTTTTTGTTTGTCCTGGAAGCTTTTTATCTCTCCTTCTATTTTCAGTGATAGCCTAGCTGGATAGAGTATTCTTGACTGCATGTTTTTCTCGTTTAGTGCTCTGAATATATCATGCCAGCTCTTTCTGGCCTGCCAGGTCTCTGTGGATAAGTCTGCCGCCAATCTAATATTTTTACCATTGTATGTTACAGACTTCTTTTCTCGGGCTGCTTTCAGGATTTTCTCTTTGTCACTAAGACTTGTAAATTTTACTATTAGGTGATGGGGTGTGGACCTATTCTTGTTGACTTTGAGGGGGGTTCTCTGCATCTCCTGGATTTTGATGCTTGTTCCCTTTGCCATATTAGGGAAATTCTCTCCAGTGATTCTCTCCAATAGACCTTCTGCTCCCCTCTCATGTTTCTTCTTCTTCTGGTATCCCAATTATTCTAATGTTGTTTCGTCTTATGGTGTCACTTATCTCTCGAATTCTCCCCTCATGGTCCAGTAGCTGTTTGTTCCTCTTTTGCTCGGCTTCCTTATTCTCTGTCATTTGGTCTTCTATATCACTAATTCTTTCTTCTGCCTCATTTATCCTAGCAGTGAGAGCCTCCATTTTTGATTGCACCTCATTAATAGCTTTTTTGATTTCAACTTGGTTAGATTTTAGTTCTTTAATTTCTCCAGAAAGGGCTTTAATATCTCCAGAGAGGGTTTCTCTAATATCTTCCATGCCTTTTTCGAGCCCGGCTAGAATGTTCAGAATCGTCATTCTGAACTCTTGATCTGACATATTACCAATGTCGGTGTTGATTAGGTCCCTAGCCTTCGGTACTGTCTCTTGTTCTTTTGTTTGTGGTGATTTTTTCCGCCTTGTCATTTTGTCCAGATAAGAGGATATGAAGGAGCAAATAAACTACTAAAAGGGTGGCAAAGACCCCAGAAAAATGCGCTGTAACCAAATGAGAAGAGACCCCTAATTGTGGGGGGGAGAAAGGGGATAAAAACAGGTTCTGAAAAAAAAAAAAAGAAAAAAAAAAACAAGGAAAAAAAAAAGAAAAAATTTAAAAAATAAAAGAAATAAAAAAAATATAAAAAAGAAAGAAAAATATATATATTTAGATGAACTAGTCAAAAAAACGTTAAAAAAGAAAAGGGTAAAAGTTTTAAAAAAATTTAGCAGAAGAAGAAAAAAGAAAAAAGAAAAAAAAATTGAAAAAAGAAAAAAAAAATTGAAGTAGCCGCAAGATTAAAGAATCATGGGGAGAAAGCCATGAGTTCCGTGCTTTGCTTTCTCCTCTGGAATTGCTCTGCTATCTTAGGAATTGAACCTGCTTTCTCCTTGATAGATGAACTTCGTCCTGGCTGGATATTTTGTTGATCTTCTGGGGGAGGGGCCTGTTGTAGTGACTCTCAAGTGTTTTGCCCGAGGCGGGATTACACCGCCCTTACGGGGGGCCGGACTAAGTAATCCGCTCGGGTTCGCTTTTGGGAGCTTCTGTTCCCTGAACGCTTTCCGTAGAGTTCCGGAGGACGGGAATGAAAATGGCGGCCTCCTAGTCTCCGGCCCGGAGGAGCCGAGAGCCCGGGGCCCCACTCCTCAGTGCGCCCCCAGAGGACAGCACCCAATCACTCCTGTATCCCCAGCCTCTAGCCGCGCTCCGAGCTCACCCAGCCCGCGACCAGTTCAAGGTAACCCCGAGCTGAGAGTTCAGTCCTCGGCTCTGTCTCTGCAGCCGCCTTCTCCGTTCTAGTACCTGCGAGCTCTCCGACACTCTGACACCCCCGATCCTTCTGTGACCCTGCGGGGCCTGGGGCCACACTGACCCTGCGTGGGCTTCACCCTGGTTTAGCCTCTGGAGCAATGTCCCTCAGTGGAACAGACTTTTAAAAGTCCTGATTTTGTGCTCCGTTGCTCTGCCGCTTGCCGGGAGCCAGCGGCCCCCCCCCCCCCCCCCCCCCCCCCCCCGTCTATCTTCCCGTCGTTTTAGATTCACTTCTCCGCCAGTCCTACCTTTCAGAAAGTGGTTGATTTTCTGTTTCTAGAGTTGCTGTTCTTCTTCTCTTCGCTCTCCCGTTGGATTTGTAGGTGTTTGCAATGTTTAGATAAGCTATCGAGCTGATCTCCTGCTACCTGATGTAGTCTCAGGCTGCTACTTCTCCGCCATCTTGACTCCTCCCTAGAGGATGCACTTCTAAGATGACTCTTTCACATAGTCATCAGAAGGCTTGAGTTCCTTACAGGGACCTCTCCTAGGCTGCTTAGGTGACCTCATGCCACGGCGCTTTCCACTAGAGAGTAAATGAATGAGCAAGAGAGAGTTAGGGTAGCTGTCTTTGATGACCTGTCCTCAGAAATGTCATGATTTCTGCAATATTCTGTTAATATGCAGGTCAGCCCTATTGAGTGCGAGGAAGGATTACACAGGGCAGTGAATGCTCATGTGTTTATGGCTTATTCTTTGCTCTTTTTGTATTCTGAAGTTAATCTTGCATTTCTAAAAATGAAAAGGATACAAGGAGTGCATGGGCAGGAGTCTTGTGCGAGTGCTCTGATGGGCAGGGGCTAATCCCAGAGGCTGGTACCACTCTGCGTAACAAAATGCAGTTCCAGGAGTTTCACAAAGACTCTCTGCTTCACCCTAGTCTCTTTCTTCCCCTAGGTAGTAGTTTTTTTTTTTTTTTTAAGATTTTATTTATTTATTTGACAGAGATCACAAGTAGGCAGAGAGGCAGGCAGAGAGAGAGAGAGAGGAGGAAGCAGGCTCCCTGCCAAGCAGAGAGCCTGATGCGGGGCTCGATCCCAGGACACTGGGATCATGACCTGAGCTGAAGGCAGAGGCTTTAACCCACTGAGCCACCCAGGCG
Organism: Meles meles; assembly: GCF_922984935.1. Lineage (NCBI taxonomy): Eukaryota > Metazoa > Chordata > Mammalia > Carnivora > Mustelidae > Meles > Meles meles. The sequence goes on along the minus strand of NC_060069.1, from coordinate 114,238,076 downwards.
CCCCACTAGGTAGTAGTTTTTATTACGTTTACTTTATTCTAGTGATTCTTCCTGAAAATATAATTCATAAAACATATATATACACACATACACACACACACGTATATATTACTCAAAACACAATTTACTCTAAACTGTGTCTCTCTCTTGCTTTTTCACTTAATAATCTATCCCTTAGCTCTCTTCTTTTTTTTTCTTAGCTCTCTTCTTATGAGTATGCGAAGTTACGCCTCCGTTTTTACAACTAAACAGACTTTTTTTTTGGTAATCTTATTGATTTATTTTTTTCAGTGTTCCAAGATTCATTGTTTACGCACCACACCCAGTGCTCCATGCAATACGTGCCCTGCTTAATACCCACCACCAGGCTCACCCAGCCTACCACCCCTCCCCTCCAAAACCCTCAGTTTGTTTCTCAGAGTCCATAGTTTCTCATGGTTCGTCTCCCCCTCCGATTTCCCCCAACTCACTTCTCCTCTCTCCTCTCCTTCTCCTAGTGTCCTCCATAAACACAGACTTCTTAATTACACTTTTGGCATATTGTGACAGTCTGTTTTGGACTTGAATGAAGTAAATAAAAGGAGTACTTTGTGTAGAGATAGTAATAAACCTGAAACTTTTAACCCCAGAGGTGACATTTTCGTAATGGGTTTATAGGAGCTTAGGAAAAAAAATAGAGTATGTGCTTGCTTTAAGAATAGTTAGTATTGGGGCGCCTGGGTGGCTCAGTGGGTTAAGCCGCTGCCTTCGGCTCGGGTCATGATCTCAGGGTCCTGGGATCGAGCCCCACATCGGGCTCTCTGCTCCGCGGGGAGCCTGCTTCCTCCTCTCTCTCTGCCTGCCTCTCTGCCTAGTTGTGATCTCTCTCTCTGTCAAATAAATAAATAAAAAATCTTAAAAAAAAAAAAAAAAGAATAGTTAGTATTACCTGTCAGTTTTTATTGAGGAAAACAATTAGGCTGTAAAATCACTGATAACAACAGCCTATTACATGGAGCCTTAATGCTCAGCTTTTTTTTTTTTTTTTTAAAGATTTTTTATTTATTTGACAGAGATCACAAGTATGCAGAGAGGCAGGCAGAGAGAGAGAGAGAGGGAAGCAGGCTCCCCGCTGAGCAGAGAGCCCGATGCAGGGCTCGATCCCAGGACCCCGAGATCATGACCTGAGCCGAAGGCAGAGGCTTTAACCCACTGAGCCACCCAGGCACCCCAATGCTCAGCTTTTTTGATGATACCTAAGTTAATATTTATATTAAATGAGATAATGTATACAGAACTTCTTTTAAACTAAAGCTGTAGAGTTCCAGTGAGGGTTCATATTAGCCGCATTGACCCCAGGTAAATTGCTTAATTTTTCTGTACCTGCAGTAGGGATTGCTAATAAGGTTTACTACCCCCACCGTCATGTATTTATTACCTCTTCCGTTCTTTCCTCATTTTTGTACTGTAGAGGTAATCATTTTGGTTTCTCAGAATTAGAACCTATTATCATACTGTTGTACATATTTTTCCCTTTTGATTATATTTCTGTACCAGTTTCTGATTACTTTTGTTCTGAAATTTAGTTATGAACTACAGTCTAGCATTAAAGTGGTATCTTCCAAGGTAGTTAACTCCTGTGCTACCTTCTGTGCTCTCTGTAGGTCTTAAACCATTAGGAAAGCATTTAAGAAACTTCTGTCAGTTTTTTTATTGTTGTTGTATTTGGGAAAAGAATAGTTAAGTGTGTGTGTATGTGTATGTAAATATATATATATAGATAGATATATCTATATATCTATATATAGATATATATAGATAGATAGATCTATCTATATATACACATATATATATATATCTATATATATCTATATATACACACACATATATCTATATATATCTATATATAGATATATAGATATATCTATCTATCTATATATATATGGTTAAGTAGATTTTATTTCTATCATAAAAAGCAGACAACTGCTTGCTAGGAAATAAGCTGGCTATAAATACAGGCATATCTCATTCAGTGCTGCAGTACGTAGGGCTGAGTGGGGAGCCCAGTAGAGTGAGCTCTGTCCCTTGATTTCAGGCTGTGGTACCTCAGTTTGAATGGTGGCACTAAGATAATGTGACTTTTTCACTTGTCCCTTTCTGCCAGAAATAGGCTATTTATCCATAATCTTTTAATTAACAACAGGTAGTTTGAATATTTATGAATTAGCCAGTGAATAATTGAAGATTTAAATATTAGCTAGCTATTAGAATGCAAGTTTTATTGCTTGTCTAGGTATTAGATCTAGCTGAATCCACCGTCAGGACAAGAGTAAAGTAGTAGAGATGAGAAAGATGTGGACCAATAAATCCTTGGTTGTTTAGAAAGCACACAAGTGGTAACAGTGTTCAAAGGTTTTTCTGTAGGAACTGTGATCACCTGACCCCCAAACAGGACTCTCGTTTTCCAGTATACATTCCCGTCTTAAACAGGTTTGCCGTGCTCAACAAGTGTACAGTGAGGGAACATTCAGACTTTACCGGATTTCACATGATGGACGAGGATGTTCAGATGATGGAAAAGTGCACTGTTGTCAGACGCTACAGGTGTCTTTGAGGTCTGCCATGAAAGATGTCTCATAGTTCCTTGTTACCAGAGTCTGTTCATATGGTAACAAAGGTTCAAACCTTTAGAATAAATACAGTGTTTAGGGAGAGATGTAGGAGCTATCAGTTGTATATGTTCCTTTCCTCCGATTTTTATTTCTTGATTTTTGATTTGGTTGATTTTTACAGAACACAAGTAGTACCTGTCTGTTGGCAGTGGGGTTCGAAAGCATTTGTTTTTCTGGAATTTTTGAGTGACCACACTAGTGTTGTTTGCTGCTGCTGCCGAGTTCCCTGCAGTCGGTGCACAGCACAGCAGCTACGTCTGTTCAGTTGTTTGTTCTTCTCTGTTTTGCAGCGCTTCAGCGGGAACAGACACATCCTTGGGTATTGTTGCTGAGTGTATTTATGTGTTTGGGAGGGGAGAGAATTAAATGTGCTTTAAAAATATTTCTCTCTGCCAAATGAAACCTACTTCTTTCCCTTGTCTTTTTTAGGTCCGATGTACCAGCAGTACCCGCAGCAGGCCGGCTATGGGGCTCAGCCCCCACAGGCGCCGCCTCAGCCGCCCCAGCAGTACGGAATTCAGTATTCAGGTGAGTTCGCGTCCAGAGGGAGGTGACTCATTGGTTGTGAGCTGTTTCTGTACTCATTACACTTTGATCCTTTCCTCTTAACTCCTTGATTTGTAGTACTTAACATTGTCATAGGAGGTGTTAAGTATTTCTTTGTGGGAGGAAATACATTTAAAATTTTGCATAAACAAGTTAAGTTAACATTTCAGTCAATAGTCACAGTAGATGATTTTTTAATAACGTATAGTTTGAAAACATTTGTAACACAAGCTATCTCATACAGATAAGATCTGCTTACCTCTTGGGTGACTCAGAACAGCAAAAATGCAAGATTTTTTCACCCATTGTATGTTACATATAATTCCATTGTATTGTAAAAATGTTAACATTTTCCTCATACATGAAAAGGCAATCTTAATAAATAAGAACCAAATTAAGCTACTTGGGTTTTTAAATCTCCTGGAGTATGTGAGAATACAAAAATAGGCCAAAAAAATAAACTTGTGTCAAATGTAGTCTGTGCAGCTAAGAATAGTGAAGTAGGCATTCCAGGTATTTTCTTTTACCTTCTGTCCACTGAAGATTGTCCATATTTAAATATGAAATCTCTAGTGTAGCTTTGACTGTGATCATTATAAATCAGATAACTTTATAGTCGTTGTATCAGAGAGGGAGTTTATGTTTAACTCATGTTTCACAGCCAAAGATCTAAGTATCAAAAGTTCATATAATTAAAAATAATTTATCTAAGTTGAATCTTTCCTAAAATTCTGTTTTACAGAGTTTCATAGTTCAATGAAAGCAGGAGTTAGCAAACTATAGTCATGGACCAAATATGGCATGTCACCAGTTTTTGTGAATTAAATTTTATTGAAACACATCGACACCTGTTTATTTCTGTGCTGTCTGTTGCTCTGTTGTGGCAGAGCTGAATAGTTGCAGCTGAGACTGTGTGGCCCACAAAACCTAGAATATTTACTCTCAGGCTGTCCAAAAAAAAGTGTCATGACTTCTGCACAAGTCCATAAAATTCCATCTTTCTTTCTTTCTTTTTTTTTTTTTTAAAGATTTTATTTATTTATTTGACAGAGATCACAAGTAGGCAGAGAGGCAGGCAGAGAGAGAGGAGGAAGCAGGCTTCCCTGGGGAGCAGAGAGCCCGATGTGGGGCTCGATCCCAGGACTCCGGGATCATGACCTGACCCGAAGGCAGAGGCTTTAACCCACTGAGCCACCCAGGCGCCCCATAAAATTCCATCTTTAATTGAAGTTTGGATATATTTTAGCGCATGTAGCAGTTTTCATTTGGATTGTATTTGCTATAGAGTGATTTAACCTATAGCTGTTAGTTTTTAATTATGTAAAATAGATGGGATGAATTTAAGCTTGGATTATGATATTAGGATTATTTTAGGTTTGTAGTCCTTTAAAGTCAGAGTGTTATAAATTACATAATTTGTAGAAATAATAGATATCACAGCTGAAAAGACCTAGTCATCATTCTAATCCAGGGGATTTCAACTCCCTCTGTGCTTTAGAATCACCTGGAGAGCTTTTTTTGAAAGTTAAAGGTGCCAAGGCTCTACTCCCAGATATTTTGTTTCATTTGGTTAGGAATGGGACTCGGGCTTTGATATTTTAAAAGCATTGTAGGTCATTCTAAAGTGTAGGTAGGGTTGAAAACTTTTTGTACTTGTCTCACCCACTCATTTTATAAAAGAGGCAGTTGTAACGGGTTCAGAAAGGTTGTGACACATGAAGGACATACAACCATTCAGTGGGGGAGCTCAGAGTCGGTGTATTTGACTTTACTGTTAATTAATATCATTCTGCATTCTCCAGCCTAGGCCAGTGGTAGCAGATTTACCTGCCATAAAAGGCTAGATAGTAAGTATTTTAGACTTTGTGGATCATATGATCCCTTGTCTTACACTATTCATTATTTTTTTTAAAAAAATCACATAATTTCCATTTCTCGAGATTTTTGTTGTTCTTCAAAGTTGTTTTTCAAGGGAGAGGGTGGGGCTGTACACATAATAGAAGCACTGCCACATTATGATCAAAGAGTAGTAATAGGTTGCTAATGAAATGGCATTAGGCCTGTAGGAGTTATTCCCTCTGTTGAGAAGTAATTAAGGATTTGGTTGTTCCCAGCCTCAGTTAAAAAGCCAGTCTGGATTTCAGCTGCCAGGATGAAAAGGCAGCAGTATTTTGCTCAGAGTCTTAACTTGTATAAACATTTTCAGTGTAAAAGCTGAGTTTTTCTGTTTCTTCAAAAACTTACAGTTAAAAAAATGAAGCAAATAAATTTTATGTAGAGGATAGGAGAAGTTGTATGACATTCAAGATTTTATTATGAATTGACTTCAGTATTTGGATGCTACCGTAAGTAAAATGCCTTAGATGCTTGATTTACTTATTAAAAGTTAAGCTTGTTCTTAATGATTTTAGTCAGCGTCTTCACTCGAGTAAAATTTAGTTTTCAAATCATCATCTTTGTATTTCTGATCCCACTAGTCCTATTAACTTGAATTTGATTGGGAGATGTGGAAATAGTCATCTAAATACTCTGCTTGGAGACTGTAAGTGGTGGTGGTAACATTGGACCATTTTTGACACTGTTGGTTTGGCAGTTTCCCTCTGCTTTTCCAGTTTTACTCATGGACTATGTCAGAAAGGTTTCTTTCATGAGTAAATTTTGAACCCAGGTTCAAGGTGAGTTCAGAATATACTCAAATTCATTCAATCCTTTTTTTTTTTTTAATTTAAATGCAGGGTTGTACATATTTTAATTATTTTCTTATGTATCTGGTATTTAATGCTGACAGGATTCCAGTCATTGGAGAGGTTTCATTGCAAGTAGCTGCAGGTGTGTTTCATGGTAGAGATAAAAGATTTTAGTGAAGCAGACTTGTTCTTTAAAAAAATTAAAAAAAAAATCCTAGTAAATAATGCATATAGATGTTGATATTGTGGGGCAATATCATGTGCTTTTTTATGTTTTATGCTGTTACTACTAAGTCAGAATTATGAGTTATAAAGGCAAAACATCAGATACCAAATCTAAAAGAATTTAAGGATTGTGAAAGTGGGTATGTAATGTTCATTCTTAAATGGCTTGGTTTTTATAGAGTGAGTGAACCTTAAAGCATCTCATTAGCACAATAAGATGTATTTGTAGCATCATTGCTTCATTTAAAAATATTCTTTGTCTCAATGTGTTTTTACTTGGTACAGCTGTTAAGTAGGCCTCCCCTCCATACCAGGTTAATGACTAGCTTTACATTAATTCCTGCATTTATCATTTGAGCATCTATTCTACACTTGGAATTATGCTAGAACAGGTATTTGCTCTTAGGGATTATGTAGTCTAGAAACATTTGTAATGAACTATATCGTGGTTTCAATTTAGGTTAGAGGGTTTAAAAATTGTTTAGAAATAACTTTTTTTGATACTTCTTGGTTTTGAAGTAATATTATATGATGGACTATATATTACCCTACTTGTTCTATGAATACTTAGGAATGAGGGTAAATTTCTCATCTTTTTTGGTCCATAACAGTAAGACTAATTCTCTGGAAAACCTTTCACCAAAAGAAAAATAAGATCTATATGTACTTTATTTTGCCTTTTCAGCAGGCTATAGTCAGCAGACTGGACCCCAACAACCTCAGCAGTTCCAGGGATATGGCCAGCAACCAGCTTCCCAGGCACCGGCTCCTGCCTTTGCTGGCCAGCCTCAGCAGCTGCCTGCTCAACCAGCACAGCAGTACCAGGCGAGCAGTTACCCTCCACAAACTTACACTACCCAAACTTCTCAGCCTACCAATTACACTGTGGCCCCTGCCTCACAACCTGGAATGGCTCCAAGCCAACCCGGGGCCTATCAACCAAGACCAGGTTTTACTCCACCTCCCGGAAGTACTATGACTCCACCTCCCAGTGGGCCTAACCCTTATGCACGCACCCGCCCACCGTTTGGTCAGGGCTATACCCAACCTGGACCTGGTTATCGATAGAGAGGCTCAGCTACATGGATGACTGTAGCTGCTACCTATTTGCCTCCCAAAAGACTCCAATACTACTATTTTAATTTGTATTGAAGTTCAGAAATTTAAAAAGCAGAGCATTTTTTATGATATCATTGTTGCTGTTAATTGAAAGTATAATTTGCTGGAACACAAAAAGACCAAAATGAAAAGTTTTTTTCTTCCCTTGCTTAAAAGTGTAGCAGCTGCCTAGTTATTTTGGAACACTACTCTGATGTGTGTAAAATGATTGACTTTCTAGCTTGGCTTGTCTGGAGGATATTAAAATGCTAGGTTGAAGTTTAGCCATCTTAACTTGGCTTTTTATTAACATGATGTACTAAAATAGACCCCTTTGAGAAGACAACTAGGTATTATGTATAAAATGTAACATTGATAGGTTAATAAAGATAATTGAATCCAATAGTGGTCTTGTATATGTTAATGACTACATTCCATGAGAAAAAGAAGAAATAGTAATTCTTTTTGCTGTTTGGTCTCAAAATGAAGTATAGGTGTTTTAACTTCAAGTTTTCTGTTCTAAGAAATTTTGTCCTTTGAAAGAAATGCATTTAATAATCATTGGTTTAAAACAATGAAACTTCTTTGAAATAGATTTCAGAGGGAGACAAATTAACATTACATATAAACACAACAGTTATGATGTTCCTTATAGAGATGAATCATTCAGAAATGAAGAACTCAGTCTTAAAAAAACTACCATCTCTTTATTGCAGAGTTTATATTTGCTTGAAAAATACAAAATGTAGCATTGATAAACTTGAAGCATGTTGAAGGGTAAGCAGAGGAAAGGTCCTTTCAGAAAGAGGGCGACAATGCAGCATTCCCATGTCCCTCCCCAAATGAAGGACTTTTTTTTTTTTTTTTAATTTTCATTACAGGTTGAGTTAGACAAAATTACAAAAACATTCTCTGATACATTCATTCCTAGAGGTCTAAAAAGAGGAGTACCTGTAAAATGTAGGGGTGTTTGTGCTCAGACTTTACATTCAGTCTCTACATACAGCTTCATTAGAATTATATTAACAGTATGAAGACAAATCCCTGGTTAAAGGGTAGTTTGACAAAGTACATTCAGACATTGTAGCATATTTATGGGTAGAGAAAGAACAAAATGTATATTTTGAAATTGAATAGATCAGATATTCTATTCGGTTTGCAGCTGAAATCAAATATAATGATTCAAACAGACTTTTTAGTAACTTGCACAGATTTAAAGAAATGTATATTGGCATGAATGGTTAACTATTGAAATGCTTCAGAAAAGCTGTTTAGCTATTGCTAAAAATTTAAAGTTTAAATAAACATGAATATTAGGACCTTTATTCCCCCCAGATACAAATGCTCAAGATAATTTGATCTAATAAGTTAAACCAAGTTGAGATTTATGGCATTAACTCACCAGTAAGAAGAATACACTTTAATAAAAGGAAATGTTTTTTTAAAAGTATATTAGTTTTTGATGTTAAATTTGTTATAAAAGTATCTCAAAACATCATTACAACAGAGTGATAAATAATATACAAATGATCTCTTAAAATACCATGAGTAGGGAGCCAGCTTCCCTAAAAATGTTATTCTGTTAATGTCAATATCTTGTTTTCTTAAAATGACTTTGTAAAACCTGATAAATATTCTCAGCAATATTTCTAGTAAACATCTACTGTTGCTATTAAACTTTAATACATAGTAAACATAACAGCTTTAAATGAATGTGACAAATACTATTTCCAATTATTTTTTTTTGCCATGATAAAACAGAAGGCACTTTTGATTCTGATTGTAGCATCTACCATTTTCCAGGAATTGTGGTCCCACACTCATACCACTGGACATAATTGATTTGGGTGTGACCACCTATTTCTCCAAATTGGACAGGTTCCTGACGAACTGCTCTGAAATAGCCTAAAAAGGAAAATAATTTTATTTTAATAGCTGCTATATTTTTGCCCACACCACTCACAGATGGAAGGGTGTCCTTGTATGACTGAATGTTACTGTAGGTGAAGTATTTTAGAAAATGGAGACTACCAAACAGAGAGCCTGGTGTCTCCCTGAGGTAATGGCTAACTAAACATGAGGGGTGCCTGAAACTCCTCTGACCTGTGCCTTAATGAGGTGGAATGAGCTGGTAGCATCTGGGAGACAAAGCTGAAAAGGGGCAGGAGTCAGGGTTGGGGGCTGATTTGTTTTTTGAGTGTGATTGAGCACATTCAGTAGTCTGCACAGTATGGACTAGTCATGGTCTATGAAGAACTGACCAAGTAAAGGGCTAGTTACTACAATGGCAGGAATGCTAAATTTCTGAAAATTAAACTTAGGTGAAATCTTCCTTCAAGGACTCTACAGTAAATGATTAAAATTTTTGCTACAGATGTAAAATGTTTTGGCAGTGTACACAATTTACAGTATATTTTATATCCAATGCCTGAGTGGCAGCACTTTCAACTTCCTGTTAATGGGTTCACAGATAAAAACACCAACCATAGTAAAAGGGGATTTAAGTGCCCTGTAACAAAACGTGTTCCTGAAAAGACTAGTCAAATAATGCAGAAACCTCTCAGTGATTGCTGAGTAACATGGACATTTAATTTACTCTCTCCTGCCCTGCCTGGCCAAGGATTAAATTTTCAGTCTTTTAAATCCTCATGGAGCAGCTTAGTGCTAATATGTCTTTAGCAAGTTACAGTGGTTATTCATTACTCACCAGAATTGTTTGATTTTAATTATATTTATGTGGCAAATAATGAGAGAATTAAAAAACGGCTGTGTACTCTGTAAATATAAGGTAATACAGGAGTGATTAAGGTTGGGAAGCACTACTCTTCTATAGCTGTTTTTGCAAAGTGAAGTGTTCTTGAAATAGAATGTCTATAGAGGTCTGTGTAATTTCTCTAACTCTAAGGAATCAAGTCTTAAGGACTGGTAGGAAAGTTGAGAAACTTCTATTAAGGTCTTACATGAAGTTTTTTTTTTCTAGTCAGATAATTAGAGCAGTAGTACTGTAGAATTATTTTTAAAGTGATTGTTTTCCTTAGCTTGAATTCTTTTTGTGTTAATTTGAAAAATCCCCTTGCTTAGGAGGAGGCTCAGAAAACATACCTTCTTTGGTGGGTAACTGGTCAGAACTGAGTTGCTGTCCTGTGCGTCCATCTAAAAACGAGTCCACAAACTGGCAGTGGTCTTCTCCATGGCCTCTCTGATCGCCTATGTTATAAAATTTTCCTAAGGAGCGAGAAATTTAAAGGATCATGAAGTGTTACTATCTTCAATAGAGGATAATTCTGAAATATTCCAGTTTTTTCTGATAGTCTTTTTTTTTTTTTTTTAAAGACTATTTATTTGACAGAGATCACAAATAGAGAGGCAGGCAGAGAGAGAGAGGGAAGCAGGCTCCCTGCTAAGCAGAGAGCCCGATGTGGAACTCGATCCCAGGATCCCGAGATCATGACCCGAGCCGAAGGCAGCAGCTTAACCCACTGAGCCACCCAGGCGCCCCTGATAGTCTTTTCTATTTTTACTTTTTCTCCCCTTCACCCTAGTTCAAGCCACCAGTGTCTCTTGACTGAACACTGGAAGTCTTCAGCTGCAACCACTGCTTTTACTCCTTTCTCTCTTACTCCCTTACCCCTCCACTCCCCCTAGAGATCAGGCATCTTTTTAAAATGCAGCTCAGATGTTACTCTTCATAAATCCCCCCTGTACACTCATATTCAAAAGAAAACCCCAAATCCTTATCTGGTGTCAAAGTCCCACAGGATTCTACACCTGTCTGCCTGGCTGTCCCTCTCCTTACGAAGCCTCAGCCACATCAGGGGCGCTGGCCAGGCATGTGCCAGCAGGGCCCTTGCTTTTTCTCCCCTCTATCTCTAGTGCTTCATCCCTAGACTTTTGCTGGGGTGGTTCCTTCTCATAGTTTTCTACTTAGCATAAACCTTAGTTTTTCAGAGAGGCCATTCTAACTAAAGAAGCTTCCACTCAAACATTTTCTTTCATCCTTTTTAATTTTTCTTCAAAGCACTGCATGCAATTTTTATTTACATATTTGTGGTCTATCCCTACTAAATTAGAAGCTGTGTACCGCTTTGTCCTTAGCACCTAGAAAACCTCTGAACAAAGCAGCTGTTTGCTGAATGACTGACCAAATGTCTACCTTTCCGTGTTGCGACCAACCTTGTTTAAATTTTTTTTTTCTTTTTTGCTTAAAATTTTTATTGTGTGAATACAAAAGAGAAAATAACATTACCACTGAGTCTGGAGCAAGGAGTTGTCACCCTCTCTGTCAGGTGTTTTGATCTTGTCTCGGGAGACTTAAATATACCCTATTCCTTCCATGACGACTGTTACATACACTCATTTTATCATCAGTGGGCTCTCTGTGCCTGGTGGCTGTGACACAGTGAGCTTCAGTGTGGCAAGTGCCTTCACATGCAAGTTTGCCCGGACGATTTTGTTTCACACTGCATTTTAATTATTTACATTCTAATCGCATGCCTCTAATCCCAGGCTGAGTATTCCAGTAACATGTTGCTCAAAATGAAGAACTGTGTTTCTATCACACCTTGGTGTGGGGAGCCATCCGTAGGAAAGGCCAGGTTACAGAATGCTGTGAAGCATTCCCTGAAGGCTTGAAACAGAGCCGGTAGCCTTGCTTACCTGTGAGGGAGTCACTCAGATAAATCTTATAGCGGAGAGAGTTGCACAGCTGCACCCCTACAAACTTCTTATACCATGTCCGTTTGACATACTGTTTGCCCTTACATTCTGAGTAAGAGTCCGAGTTAAAGGGTCTTTCAGTCCAGATGGCATCTCTTCCTGCTGCATAAGGAAAACACATGCCTTGAGTTTAGCATTTGGGTGCTGAAGAGCTAAATATTTTTAGCTAAGAAATACTAAATATTTTTTAAAAAGTCATTTGCAAAGTTCATTGTCAGCCTGCTGATACCTGGTTTTCTCCAATGCTAAATATTGGACCCAAAATATTGTATTGAGTTTAAACATATAAACTCCCACCTAAGTTCCTGTCCATAGTGAGATAAGCAGTATGTTTAGGTTTCAAGTAACCTGTGCAGGGCTACATGTGGAAAGCATTCCCTTAGGGGCAAATTTAGGTTGTTGGGTTTTGTTTTGTTTTTGGGAGGGGGGTTGTTTTTGGTAGCATAGTATATAATTTAAACAGATGCTTTAATGTGACTTGTCATTAAAAGTGGAAATGAGGAGGTTATATCTTGACTTATATAACTGAAATTTTGAGCTGCCCTGGCACATGAATGAAAGCAAGTTTAAAAATACACAACTTGTTCCCCCCAAACATTACAGGTTCTCAGTGTTAGGGAGTGTTCTAGGTAAGTATTCCCACCTGACTGATAGCCTAAGACTAAGTGGACTAAAATGAAATCATGACTAAAATGCCGCCATGCTTGTTTAGTTGAGTCAGTTTAGAAAAGCATATAGTTATGTTCACACGGAGACAGGTACTTACCAGAAACTGGCTCGCTCACTCTTGGGTCCGCTGAAGAGAAACAGCAAACATAAGAGTCAGACAGTACATTAGGTAAGTAAGCCCCAGTGTGCCAGCAGCATAGTGAAGAAGTTGGATGCTGACAGTTAAGTCTGACTTGCAAAATGGTACACTCTTGCTAAAGACTGACATGTGTTTTGTTTTTAGAGTCATTTTCCATTGAACAGTCTCCTGCCAGGTACTCAGCTGTATCTTTTGGAATCTTTGTTGCTCTTCAAGCTCTCACTCCATTTTAAAGCTTCCTCTTTCAGATTCAGACAGAAACTAATGATGGTAAAGTCACTAGAATGCCATGAAGTGCAGTTGGTGTAAAAATGACACTGCTAATGCTATGAGTACGGCTGTATCTTTTAAAGAAATGGGAGTATAGAAGGTCAGAAATTTTCACAGCTGTTTATCAAAAAAACTATCAAATGAATTCCCTTTCTGGATGTACTATGACTGTGTCTGATATTTTGATTCTGGCCATTGATTCTAAGCATACAGAGGGAGTATTCATTCACTAGTTTTTTGAGTATACATTGATACACTTTTTATCTTTTAAACTGGGATGTCTTTTTTTTTCTGACATCAAAATAAGTGAGAAAAGATAAATGTAATGTTTCTTTAAGGCTCTTTTTTATCAATCTGCTTTCTCAAAATTAAACACTTTATACACTGTTCATTTAGCTGTGTTCCAGAGAAGCTCCTTAGGCAAAACACTGTGGTCTGTTAATATTCTGGATAGGCATTACTGTTGATGTGATTACCTGATTCAGTGCTGAATGCCACTGTGTTGCTGGGTGGGCCTTCTCCAAGTGGGTTTTTGGGTTTCACTTGGAATTCATAGCTGTGTAGGAGAGAATTTTTTTTTTTTAATTGTAATACATTCTTCAGGGGTAGGAAACAATCTTTCTTTGTTATATTGAAATCCTTGATTCTATTTTGAAATCATGAGGCGGTGAGTACACATATATTTGAGAAGCAGCATGGGGAAATAAACTCTTACTTATCAAACACCTTGTCTGATGTTTTGTATAAGGATTAAGTTAATAAAAAAATTGGTGTTGTTTTTAAAAATACAGCTAGCTAGTAGTAACAACTAGGCAAGTTGGTAAGGAACACAAAGGGAAGAGGTATATGGCCGATCCAGGCTAATTCCAGCAACCAGGAGTCTCTCCTTCAAATGTTTTCGCTACTTAATGGAAAGGTTGCCTTTTACTTCTTATTATCCCAACCCTGGACACGGCCTCAGACTTGGCCAATGTTTCACCTTGTGGGGCCTGAACTATGTATGTCAGAATCACATGATAGAGGGGCATTTGGGAAAGTTTGTTTAAAACACAGATTTCTTGGGGGTGCCTGGGTGGTTCAGTGGGTTAAAGCCTCTGCCTTTGGCTCAGGTCATGATCCCAGGGTCCTGGGATCGAGCCCCACATCAGGCTCTCTGCTCAGTGGGAAGCCTGTTTCCTCCTCCCTCTCTCTCTGCCTGCTTGTGATCTCTGTCTGTCAAATTAATAAATAAAATCTTTAAAAAAAAAAAAAAACAACAAAATAACCCCCACAGATTTCTTGCTTCATCTTGGCTGCTGAATCAATTTTTTGAGGGGGTCTAAGTAGGAATTTGTAACAAGTTCCCAAGGTGAATCCTATACCCACTGACATTTGAGACCTACTGGACTAAGCTAGGGCAACAGGTGCATGTGAAAGTATTTCTATGCAAGGATTTCCTGTTTCTGTCTCCTGGAACTCCGGTGTTCTTTGGATCATAGGAAGCCATACCTCCAGAATAGGGAAATGGTAGTATGACCATGAAAGAGCACAAATAACTGACTTTTCTTCCTGTACAAATCAGATTCATATAGGCTAGGCCTTAACTCTTTACATTAAAAAACAAAACACAATATTAACCTAGATGCCCTGGTGTTCTAAGTATGTTTGATCCTAAGAATTATGTATTAACTTGCTATGTGATATTTACCACACTGCATTCATAGAATAGTTAGAACAAATCCTTTTAAGATATTCAAGCAGTAAAGCTGTTTGCCGTTTGCCTGAAACTAAGCATTCTTTCCAAAAGCAGACTTAGCAGGAAAATAATTTTGAGTGTAAAACCAACTTGAGTCAGCTGATAGCATTTTGAATCTCAAATTTGTACAAGACTTTAGGGAGATGATTCCTATTTTGGGGAAGTTTGTAATTGAATTACAATGCAGAACACACAAAAGATGGAAATACATTTTATAAATGAGTGAAAAACAGAAGGATGACAGCTTTACTTGGTACAGAAGATACTAAGTGGAGAAGTAACTTTCTGGAGCTTTCTGGAGGAAATCAGATTCTTGACTACTGAGACATTGTATTATAATACAGCTAAAATCTATAAGATGACAGATTCTAGCATTACAACAATGGCAACCACTTTTTTGAGTGCTATATATCAAACACATTAATTGTACATGTATAAAGTAACAAACACTACAAGATAAGTATTATCCTATTTTTCAGTTAAGAACAATGAGATTCTTAATCAATGTGCTATTACCATCTGCTTTTACAAACTGCAATGAGGATTAAAGCTTCCAGGGTTTTTAGTGAGAGACTACATATCAAAGCATTTTATAAACTTAATCAACTGATACAAGGTACCATTATCATTTGCAATAAGAATGCCAATATAAAACCATCCATGTCACTCATTTAAATAAATGGCATGTCTATGAGATGTTGCTTGGGCATGGAACATTTTTTAAAGATTGAATTCTTGCTCAGAGGCTTGAAGACCTTAAAACACACACACACACACACACACACACACACACACACACACACACACACACCTATTATGGTGAATGGAAACTGGATAAAAGAAATAACGAGCATCTGGACCTTGATTTAAGTGGGCAATGCATTCCACATTCCAAGCCATTGCCAAAAACCCTGTGCTTTGGCCAAGTCTGATTGCTGGAACCATCTCCATGTCTTTCACAGTTTTCTGTGAAAACTTTCTTTTCACAGTTATTTACACTGCAGCTCCATTTGTAGCATGCCGCAGATGTTCATAAGCTACTTTTTCTGTTTTTTTTTGCCAACACTTTGTGATACTTGACAAGTTTTGAAATCATTTAAAATTAACAGGGAAACTTAAAAGGCATATATTTTTGGGTGTTCAAACCCTATACAAACAAAATATTTGAAATGGCAAAATCTTTCTCAGGTAGATTCTATCATGAAATTTATGATACTAGGTCTAAGAGTAATGTTTCAGAAGATACTGATTTCACATAGGGAATGAGCATGCTATTAAAAATTTTCATTAAAGACATTCTTTTTGAAAGAATAAGACACTTAATAGTTTGGAAGATCGAGTTAAAATGTTACAAATACTAGGATAAAGACACAGATGAAAAGTGAGCAAAAATAAGGAAATCTGATTTTTCTAGGGAATGTAACACCTAACTAGTAGATTCCAGAAAAGAGAAGAGGTGAAAAGGGTGCACAATTATCCTAGGAAGCAAATAATTTCTCAGAGCTGAGAGACATGGGCTTCCAGATTTAAAAGCTCTAAACTCTCAGCAAAAGTTAAAAAAAGAAAAAAGACTAACCAAAGCAGACAAGTTGAAAAATTTTAGATCACTGGGCTAGAGACAAGATCTTAAATGTTTCTGAGAAGAAAATAGGTCCCATTCAAAGAATCCAGACTCAGAATAGCATTTGACTTCTTAGCAATGGAAGTCAGAAAACTATGCAACAGGGGCACCCTGGGTGGCACAGTCAGGTAAGCATCTGACTCTTGATTTCAGCTCAGGTCATGATCTCAGGGTTGTGAGATCAAGCCCCACGTTAGGCTTTGCTGTCAGTGTGGAATCTTCTTGTTCCTCTCCCTCTGCTCCTCCCCTTTGCTTTCCCCTCTCTATCTCTAAAATAAATAAAATACTTAAAACAATGGAACAATGCCTTCAAAAGTCTTCTCTTCATTCTAAAGTGTCTGCCTAAACAACACCATCAGTAAAAGAAAGGATATTTCCAGACATAGAAGAACTCAAAAACATCATCTTCCATAATAATCTATTCTAAAGATGGATTTCTCAAGGAATGCCACAAAGGAAGGGAGTAAAAGAAGACAAAGGATATAAATGAAAAGGATGTAGGAGATGGGGACAAAAGGATGGTGAGGTATTCTAGGAGACATGGGACACAAACACATGGAACAAAGAAATGAACTATTTTGCATTTTTGAGAAATGGTCAGTCTAGAAATATGGATTTAATTAACAGAAGAAATAGTGCAAGTAATTGAACATGGAGGAGAACTGACAGATGGGGAAATAGGAGGCTGCTGAGCTCCTCTCCTCCCACAGGCACATCATATATACAGCTGCACACAGAGGAGTTCTCTCCGAAAGATCCAGAAACTAGCCCAGTGGCTCATACACCCCGGGTAAATGAAAACACCCACATTGAAATGGGTAGGAAAGGCCGAGACACACTCTTGCCATAAACCCTGCTCCTGGCATAGTGTCCTATAATTGGCAGCAAATCCCCAACTCCCAGCTTCTTCACGAGGAGCAAAGGGTATGGACCTCACATCTGATATCCCAACTTTTAAGACTCCCACCTGAGGCATGAGGCCCATAAACACCTACTTCTAAAAGCCAATAGGGCTTCCATTCACAAGTCCCTCAGAACTGTAGCCAAGAAGCAGTTCTTAACCAGCTAACCTCCCAGGGCTCAGCACAGAGGGAATAGGCAAAACCACCCTATACCAGTATTCCCCAAGAAGTTTATTTTCATACTTTAAAACTTGCTACCTAATGAACATAAGGAAAGGGAAGGAAAAATAAGATAAAAACCATAAAAGGGGCACCTGGGTGGCTCAGTGGATTAAGCCACTGCCTTTGGCTCAGGTCATGATCTCAGGGTCCTGGGATCGAGCCCCGCATCAGGCTCTCTGCTCCGCAGGGAGCCTGCTTCCTCCTCTCTCTCTGCCTGCCTCTATGTCTACTTGTGATCTCTCTCTCTGTCAAATAAATAAATAAATAAAAATCTTAAAAAAAAAACCCAAAAAACAAAAAAACATAAAAGACCCTTAACTAGAGGGAACAAACTGAAGGTTCCCGGAGGAGAGATGGATGGGGGGATGGGGTAATTGGGTGATAGACATTAAGAAGGGCACTTGAGGGACGTCTGGGAGGCTCAGTTGGTTAAGCCACTGCCATCGGCACAGGTCGTGATCCCAGGGTCCTGGGATCGAGTCCTGATTCGGGCTCCTTGCTCAGCAGGGAGCCTGCTTCTCTCTCTGCCTCTGCCTGCCACTCTGCCTGCTTGTGCTCTCTCTCTCTCCCCCTGGCAAATAAATAAAATCTTCTTTTTAAAAAAAAAAAGGCACTTGATGTAATGAGCACTGGGGTTAATATGCAACTGATGAATCACTAAATTCTACTTCTGAAACTAATAATACACTTTATGTTAACTAAATTGAGTTTAAAAAAATTTTAAAAAACCCCCTGCTATCTGAGGGTGAAGCTTCTAACTATAGCACATATGTCTTGGCTGGCTGCAATCCTCACCAGAGACTGGGAAACTGTTGGCACCTTCCTTATCCCCTCCCTCCAGGCTGCTGCAACAGTACAGCTAAGTCAACAGCATCTCCCTGGAAGGAGTGTACAGATATGTGGCACCCTAGCTTTTGTAGCTGCTATTCAAGGGATGTCCCCACTTGCTTGGCTCTGCTAACTGATGGGGCTTGTGTTCTTGAGTCCCATAATACTGTAGCACACAAAGCATTTTTTTTTTCTAAAGAGTTACAGGAGCTCTCCTGCTGGACATATCCTGGGCCCAGCAGAGAGAGGAGGCAAAAATGCCCATCTTCCAGAGTCTCTTCGGAGGGGGATTAAGTACATAGTATCCTAGCTGCTGAGGGTCCAGTTTATAATTAGGCTGCATCCAGGTGCTGATTGCAATTCTCTCCTTTGGGATACTGATGGGTTTGGGAGCACCCTCAGCTACAGAGCCACTAATAACAAAGCAGGTGTTTTGGACAAGCTCAGAGGTTTGAGGGACAACTAGGACCTTGGGGTGGACGGATTCAAGAGATTCATTTCCTACACAGGACCATTCTTTCAAGACTGGGAGAGGTGGCTGTTTTAGCTAATGTGCAGAAATGAACAAAGAAGGAAATTGAAGAAACAGAAGACTATGCTCCACATAAAACAAGGAAAGTCTATAGGAACAGATCTTGATGGAATAGATAGTAATTTACCTGCTAAGTCAAAGTAATAGTTGTAAAGATGCTTACCAAAGTCAAGAGGCAAATTCCTGAACAAAGCAAGAATTTCTATGAAGAGAGACTATTTTAAAAGTACCAAACAAATCACTTAGCTTAAGATACAATAACTGAACTGAAAAATTCATTAGAGGAGTTCAACAGCAGACTAGATGGCCTTTACCAAAGGATCAACAAACCTGAAGACAGGCTAGAGGAATTCATCTAATCTGAGGAGCTAAAAGATAAAAAAATGAAAATGAGTGAAAATAGCTAAGAGACATACAGGACACCATCAAGCAGACCAAGATATGCATTATAGAGCCCTGTCCAAGAAGGAGGATCGAGAGGGAAAGGGGCAGAAAGCTTATGTAAAGAAATACTGGCTAAAATCTTCCTTAACCTGGAGAAAGAAACAGACATCCATAGCCAAGAAGTCCAAGGAGTTCCATATAGGAGAATTGAAAGATATCCACACTGAGACACGCTATAATTAAACTGCCAAAAGTTCAAGACAAGGAGAGAATCTAAAAGAAGCAAGAGGAAAGCACCTTGTTTCATACAGAGGAACTTCCATAATACCATCAGCAAATTTTTCAGCAGAAACATTCAGGTCAGAAGAGAGTGGATCTAACATATTCAACGTGTTAAAGTTAAAACAAACAAACAAACAAACAAAAAACTACCCAGCAAAATTGTCCTTCAGAATTGGAGAGGGAGTTTCCCAAACAAAAGTTGAGAATTCATTACCACCACACTGGCCTTACAAGAAAGGTTAGAGAGTTCTGGTTGAAATTAGAGGATGCCAGTTAGTCACAAGAAAACATATAAAAGTATAAAACTCACCAGTAAAGATAAATACATAGTTATATTCAGAGTATTCTAATGTAATCATAGTCGGGCAAATAACTTATAACTCTAACGTGAAGGTTAAAAGAGGAGAGTATTAAATGTCATGATGTAACAATTTGTTAATGATTACAACAATGTAAAAAAAGTAAGTTGTGATATCAAAAGCAACGTGGAGGGGAGAGTGTAAAGGTGTAGAACTTTTGTATGCGTTTGAAGTTAAATTGTTACTAGCTTAAAATAGACTGTCATAAATGGTCTGTGTAAGCCTCAGGTTAACAAAAGCAGTTTCCCATGGTAGATACATAGAAGATAAAGAGAAAGCAATCAAGTAAACCTCTGCAAGAAATCATCAAATCACAAGGAAAGAGCACAAAAGAGGAAATAAAGGACCAAAAGAATTACAAACAACCAGAAAACAATGAACAAAATAGCCACAGTAAATCCAAACCTACCAATAATTACTTTAAATGTCAATAGACAAAATTCTCCAATCCAAGTACAGAGAGTGGCTCAAAGAAAAAAAACCACAAAAAACACCCCCCAAGAACCAAGTAAATAAGAGTAAATAAGAGACTCACTTCAGCTTTAAGGACACACATAGACTGAAAGTGAAGGGGTGGAAGAAGATATACCATTCAGATGGAGAGGGAAGAAAGTGGGGTACCATTCAGACAAAATCATAGTGAAACATTGGACTTAAAATGACACCCTGCCTAGAAAGATCTAACAGACATTTACAGAACATTCCATTGGAATACATATTCTCAAGCACACGTGTAACATTCTTCAGGATGGATCATATTTTAGGCCACAAACGAAGTCTTGAAAAATTAAAGAAAACTGAAATCATATCAAGCACTTTTTTCTAATCATAATGGTTAGAAACTAGAAATCAATTACATGAAGAAAACTGGAAAAGTCACAAATATGTGGAGTTTAAACAATATGCTCCTGAACAACCAATGGATCCAAGAAGAAATCAAAAGAGTAATCAAAAATATCTTTAGTCAAATGAAAGTGGAAATACAACATATGAAAACTTATGAGATGCAGCAAAAGCAATTCAAAAAGGGAAATACATAATGATGAATACCTACATTAAGACATCAAATAAACAACCTAATTTTACAGCTCAAAGAACTACAAAAAGAACAAAATAAGCCCAAAGTTGGCAGAAGAGAGGAAATAACAAAGATCAGAATAGAAATAAATAAAAGAGAGACCAAAAAAAATAATAAAAAAAGATCAAGGAAACTAAGAGATGGTTTTCTAAAAGATAAACAAAATTGATGAAACTTCAGTTAAGAAAAAAGAAGACTAAAATAAATAAAATCTGAGAGAGGAGACATTACAACTGATTCCCCCAAAATAAGAGGCTACTGTAACAGATTATACTCCAACAAATTGTGTAATATAGAAAAAAATGGATACATTCCTAGAAACAAAAAACTTACCAAGACTGAACAATAAAGAAAAAGATAATCTGAACAGAACATGATCAAGTGGGATTCAGTCCAGGGATACAGAGATGGTTCAACAACCAAAAATCAGTCAATGTGATGTATACCACTCAATAAGATGTGGGATAATCCATATAAAGTCAGTAGATGCACAAAAGCATTAGATGAAATTCAACATACTTTCATGACAAAAACTATCAAAAAAGTGGTATGGAGGGAACACATCTCAACATAATTAAGACCATAAGTGACAAGCCCACAGCTAACATCAGACCCAACAGTGAAATGCTGAAACCTTTCCCTTTCAGTCAGGAACAAGACCAGGATGCCGCCTCTTGCCACTTTTATTTGACATAATACTGGAAATCCTCCAGAGCAATTGGCGGGAGGGGGGGGGCGGTGGGAAGCAAGTACTGGCATCCAAATCAGAAAGGAAGAAGTACAACAATCTCTATCTGTGGGTGACATGGTTATATATATAGAAAACCCTAAAGATTCTACCAAAATACTGTTAGAATAAACAGATTTGGTCAACTTGCAGGATACAAAATCAGTACACAAAAATCAGTTGTGTTTTCATATACCAACAATGAACTTTCAGAAAGAGAAATGAAGAAAACAATCCCATTTCTAATAGCATCAAAAAGAATGAAATACTTAGGAGTAAATTTATCCAAGAAGGTAGAAGATTTGTACACTGAAAACTGTAAGAAATAAGAAAGGAACTGAGGAAAACATAAATACACGGAAAGACATTCCATGTTAATGGATTAGAAGAATTAATATTGTTAAAATTTCCCTACTATCTAAAGCATTCTATAGATTCAATGCAATTGCTATCAAAATTCAGTGGCATTTTTGACAAAAATACAACAATGAATCCTGTAGTTTGTATGGAATCACAGAAGACCCAGAATGGCCCATGTCATTTTTAGGAAGAATGGAGCTGAAGGCCCCATGGTCCTGGAATCCCAGCTATATTACAAAGCTTTAGTCATCAAAAATAGTATGGTATTGGTATAAAAAACAGATACATTAAATCAATGGAACATAATAGAGAACACAAAAATAAACTCACTGATACACAGTGAATTTATGACCAAGGAGACAAGAATATATAATTCGGGAAAAAGATAATCTTTTCAAATAACTGGTGTTGGGAAAACTGGACATCTACATGCAAGAGAATGAAACTGGACCACTATTTTACACCATACACAAAATTAACTCAAAATGGATTAAACAATTGACTATAAGATCTGCAACCAGAAAACTAATGGAAGAAAACCTAGGGGGTAATCTCCTTGACATCAGACTTGGCAATGATTTTTTTTTTTTTTAATTTGATACCAAAAGTAAAGGCAACAGAAGGGAAGAGACGTGAGACTACATAAAACTAAAAGCCTTCTGCACAGCAAAGGAAACCATCAACACAAAGAAAAGGCAACCTATAGAATGGGAGAAAATATTTGTAAAACATGTATGTGATAAGGGGCTAATAAAATATAAAGGGAACATATGCAACTCAATAACAGAAAAGTAACTGAATTTTAAAAACTGGGTGAAGGACCTAAATAGACATTTTTTTTTCCAAAGAAAATATACAGATGGCCAACAGGTATGAAAAAGTGCTCGACATGACTAACTTTCCGGGAGATGCAAATCAAAAGCACAGTGAGTATCGTCTCACACCTGTTAGGATGTCTATTAACAAAAAGACAAGAGGTAATGAACACATGCTGGTGGTGAGAATGTGGAATAACGGGAACCCTTGCATGGTATCCCTGATATGTTGAATCTCAAAAAAAGTCAGACTCACAGTAAGAGTAGGAAAGTGGTTGCCAGGGACTGGGGGAAACAAATCTCGGCAAAGGGTACAAACTTTCAGTTACAAGATGTATAAGATCGGAGGATCTAATGTGGAATATGGTAATATCATTGATAACATCATAGTGTATGATTGAAATGTGCTAAGACTAGACTTTAAATGTTGTCACCCTCAACCCCTAAATAGGTTAATATACAAGGTGATGGTTGTGTTAGTTAACCTGATTGTGGGGGAAGGAAATAATTTCATAATGTATATCAAATCATCGTATTGTATATACTTTAAATACCTTCCAGTTTTGTCAATTTTCCCATAATAAAGCTGAAAAAGAAAAAAGAAAATTGTTGTTTCTGGAAAGTAGAATTTAGGAAGAGGAATGAAGAGCTTTGTAGCATTTGACTTTTAAAACCATATACATAGGGGGAGGAGTCAAGATGGCGGAGAAGTAGCAGGCTGAGACTACATCAGGTAGCAGAAGATCAGCTCAATAGCTTATCTAAAAATTGCAAACACCTACAAATCCAACGGGATATCGAAGAGAAGAAGAACAGCAACTCTAGAAACAGAAAATCAACCACTTTCTGAAAGGTAGGACTGGCGGAGAAGTGAATCTAAAATGACGGGAAGATAGACCGCGGGGAGGGGCCGGCTCCCGGCAAGCAGCGGAGCAACGGAGCACAAAATCAGGACTTTTAAAAGTCTGTTCCACTGAGGGACATTTCTCCAGAGGCTAAACCGGGGTGAAGCCCACACGGGGTCAGCGTGGCCCCAGGTCCCACAGGGTCACAGAAGGATCGGGGGTGTCGGAGTATCGCAGAGCTCGCAGGTATTAGAACAGAGAAGCTGGCTACAGAGACAGAGCCGAGGACTGAACTCTCAGCTCGGGGTTACCTTGAACTGGTCGTGGGCTGGGTGAGCTTGGAGCAGGGCTAGAGGCTGGGGATACGAGAGTGATTGGGTGCTTTCCTATGGGGGCGCACTGAGGAGTGGGGCCCTGGGCTCTTGGCTCCTCTGGGCCGGAGACTAGGAGGCCACCATTTTCATTCCCGTCCTCCGGAACTCTACGGAAACCGTTCAGGGAACAGAAGCTCCCAAAAGCGAACCCGAGCGGATTACTTAGTCCGGCCCCCGTAAGGGCGGTGCAATTCCGCCTTGGGCAAAGACACTTGAGAGTCACTACGACAGGCCCCTCCCCCAGAAGATCAACAAAATATCCAGCCAGGACGAAGTTCATCTATCAACGAAAGCAGGTTCAATACCTAAGACAGCAGCGGAGTTCCAGAGGAGGAGAAAGCAAAGCACAGAACTCATGGCTTTCTCCCCATGATTCTTTAGTCTTGCGGCTACTTCAATTTTTTTTTCTTTTTTCAATTTTTTTCTTTCTTTTTTCTTCTTCTGCTAAATTTTTAAAAACTTTTACCCTTTTCTTTTTTTAACACTTTTTGACTAGTTTATCTAAATATATATATTTTTTCTTTCTTTTTTATATTTTTTCTTTATTTGTTTTATTTTTTAAATTTTTTTCTGAACCTCTTTTTATCCCCTTTCTCCCCCCCACAATTTGGGGTCACTTCTGATTTGGTTAGAGCACATTTTTCTGGGGTCTTTGCCACCCTTTTAGTATTTTATTTGATCCTTCATATCCTCTTATCTGGACAAAATGACAAGGTGGAAAAAATCACCACAAACAAAAGAACAAGAGGCAGTACTGAAGGCTAGGGACCTAATCAACCCAGACATTGGTAATATGTCAGATCAAGAGTTCAGAATGACGATTCTGAACATTCTAGCCGGGCTCGAAAAAGGCATGGAAGATATTAGAGAAACCCTCTCTGGAGATATTAAAGCCCTTTCTGGAGAAATCAAAGAACTAAAATCTAACCAAGTTGAAATCAAAAAAGCTATTAATGAGGTGCAATCAAAAATGGAGGCTCTCACTGCTAGGATCAATGAGGCAGAAGAAAGAATTAGTGATATAGAAGACCAAATGACAGAGACTAAAGAAGCCGAGCAAAAGAGGGACAAACAGCTACTGGACCATGAGGGGAGAATTCGAGAGATAAGTGATACCATAAGACGAAACAACATTAGAATAATTGGGATACCAGAAGAAGAAGAAAGAGAGAGGGGAGCAGAAGGTCTATTGGAGAGAATTATTGGAGAGAATTTCCCTAATATGGCAAAGGGAACAAGCATCAAAATCCAGGAGATGCAGAGAACCCCCCTCAAAGTCAACAAGAATAGGTCCACACCCTGTCACCTAACAGTAAAATTTACAAGTCTTAGTGACAAAGAGAAAATCCTGAAGGCAGCCCGGGAAAAGAAGTCTGTAACATACAACGGTAAAAATATTAGATTGGCAGCAGACTTATCCACAGAGACCTGGCAGGCCAGAAAGAGCTGGCATGATATATTCAGAGCATTAAACGGGAAAAACATGCAGCCAAGAATACTCTATCCAGCTAGGCTATCATTGAAAATAGGAGGAGAGATAAAAAGCTTCCAGGACAAACAAAAACTGAAGGAATTTGCAAACACCAAACCAGCTCTACAGGAAATATTGAAAGGGGTCCTCTAAGCAAAGAGAGAGCCTAAAAGTAGTAGATCAGAAAGGTACAGAGACAATATACAGGAACAGTCACCTTACAGGCTAATAATGGCACTAAATTCATATCTCTCAATAGTTACCCTGAATGTTAATGGGCTAAATGCCCCAATCAAAAGACACAGGGTATCAGAATGGATAAAAAAACAAAACCCATCAATATGTTGCCTACAAGAAACTCATTTTAGACGCGAAGACACCTCCAGATTTAAAGTGAGGGGGTGGAAAACAATTTACCATGCTACTGGGCATCAGAAGAAAGCTGGAGTGGCAATCCTTATATCAGATCAATTAGATTTCAAGCCAAAGACTATAATAAGAGATGAAGAAGGACACTATATCCTACTCAAAGGGTCTGTCCAACAAGAAGATCTAACAATTTTAAATATCTATGCCCCTAACGTGGGAGCAGCCAACTATATCAACCAATGAATAACAAAATCAAAGAAACACATCAATAATAATACAATAATAGTAGGGGACTTTAACACTCCCCTCACTGAAATGGACAGATCATCCAAGCCAAAGATCAACAAGGAAATAAAGGCCTTAAATGACACACTGGACCAGATGGACATCACAGATATATTCAGAACATTTCATCCCAAAGCAACAGAATACACATTCTTCTCTAGTGCACATGGAACCTTCTCCAGAATAGATCACATCCTGGGTCACAAATCAGGTCTCAACCAGTATCAAAAGATTAGGATTATTCCCTGCATATTTTCAGACCACAACGCTCTGAAGCTAGAACTCAATCACAAGAGGAAAGCTGGAAAGAACCCAAATACATGGAGACTAAACAGCATCCTTCTAAAGAATGAATGGGTCAACCAGGAAATTAAAGAAGAATTGAAAAAATTCATGGAAACAAATGATAATGAAAACACAATGGTTCAAAATCTGTGGGACACAGCAAAGGCAGTCCTGAGAGGAAAATATATAGCGGTACAAGCCTTTCTCAAGAAACAAGAAAGGTCTCAAGCACACAACCTAACCCTACACCTAAAGGAGCTGGAGAAACAACAAGAAAGAAACCCTAAACCCAGGAGGAGAAGAGAAATCATAAAGATCATAGCAGAAATCAATGAAATAGAAACCAAAAAAACAATAGAACAAATCAATGAAACTAGGAGCTGGTTCTTTGAAAGAATCAAAAAGATCGATAAACCACTGGCCAGACTGATCAAAAAGAAAAGAGAAAGGACCCAAATAAATAAAATCATGAATGAAAGAGGAGAGATCACAACTAACACCAAAGAAATACAGACAATTATAAGAACATACTATGCGCAACTCTACGCCAACAAATTTGACTATCTGGAAGAAATGGATGCATTCCTAGAGACATATAAACTACCACAACGGAACCAGGAAGAAATAGAAAACCTGAACAGGCCCATACCCAGTAAGGAGATTGAAACAGTCATCAAAAATCTCCAAACAAACAAAAGCCCAGGGCCAGACGGCTTCCCAGGGGAATTCTACCAAACATTTAAAGAAGAACTAATTCCTATTCTCCTGAAACTGTTCCAAAAAATAGAAATGGAAGGAAAACTTCCAAACTCATTTTATGAGGCCAGCATCACCTTGATCCCAAAACCAGACAAGGATCCCACCAAAAAAGAGAACTACAGACCAATATCCTTGATGAACACAGATGCAAAAATTCTCACCAAAATACTAGCCAATAGGATTCAACAGTACATTCAAAGGATTATTCACCACGATCAAGTGGGATTCATTCCAGGGCTGCAGGGTTGGTTCAACATCCGCAAATCAATCAATGTGATACAACACATTAATAAAAGAAAGAACAAGAACCATATGATACTCTCCATAGATGCTGAAAAAGCATTTGACAAAGTACAGCATCCCTTCCTGATCAAAACTCTTCAAAGTGTAGGGATAGAGAGCACATACCTCAATATTATCAAAGCCATCTATGAAAAACCCACCACAAATATCATTCTCAATGGAGAAAAACTGAAAGCTTTTCTGCTAAGGTAAGGAACACGGCAGGGATGTCCATTATTACCACTGCTATTCAACATAGTACTAGAAGTCCTAGCCTCAGCAATCAGACAACAAAGAAATTAAAGGCATCCAAATCGGCAAAGAAAAAGTCAAACTATCACTCTTCGCAGATGGTATGATACTATATGTGGAAAACCCAAAAGACTCCACTCCAAAACTGCTAGAACTTGTCCAGGAATTCAGTAAAGTGTCAGGATATAAAATCAATGCACAGAAATCAGTTGCATTTCTGTAAACCAACAACAAGACAGAAGAAAGAGAAATTTAGGAGTCAATCCCGTTTACAGTTGCACCCAAAACTATAAGATACCTAGGAATAAATCTAACCAAAGAGGCTAAGAATCTATATGCAGAAAACTATAAAGTACTCATGAAAGAAATTGAGGAAGACACAAAGAAATGGAAAAATGTTCCATGCTCCTGGATTGGAAGAATAAATATTGTGAAAATGTCTATGCTACCTAAAGCAATCTACACATTTAATGCAATCCCTATCAAAATACCATCCATTTTTTTCAAACAAATGGAACAAATAATCCTAAAATTTATATGGAACCAGAAAAGACCTCGAATAGCCAAAGGAATATTGAAAAAGAAAGCCAAAGTGGGTGGCATCACAATTCCGGACTTCAAACTCTATTACAAAGCTGTCATCATCAAGACAGCATGGTACTGGCACAAAAACAGACACATAGATCAATGGAACAGAATAGAGAGCCCAGAAATCGACCCTCAACTCTAGGGTCAACTAATCTTCGACAAAGCAGGAAAGAATGTCCAATGGAAAAAAAGGCAGCCTCTTCAATAAATGGTGCTGGGAAAATTGGACATCCACATGCAGAAAAATGAAATTGGACCACTTCCTTACACCACACACGAAAATAGACTCTGAATGGATGAAGGACCTCAATGTGAGAAAGGAATCCATCAAAATCCTTGAGGAGAATGCAGGCAGCAACCTCTTCGACCTCAGCCGCAGCAACATCTTCCTAGGAACAATGGCAAAGGCAAGGGAAGCAAGGGCAAAAATGAACTATTGGGATTTCATCAAGATCAAAAGCTTTTGCACAGCAAAGGAAACAGTTAACAAAACCAAAAGACAACTGACAGAATGGGAGAAGATATTTGCAAACGACATATCAGATAAAGGGCTAGTATCCAAAATCTATAAGGAACTTAGCAAACTCAACACCCAAAGAACAAACAATCCAAACAAGAAATGGGTAGAGGACATGAACAGACATTTCTGCAAAGAAGACATCCAGATGGCCAACAGACACATGAAAAGTGCTCCACGTCACTCGGCATCAGGGAAATACAAATCAAAACCACAATGAGATATCACCTCACACCAGTCAGAATGGCTAAAATTAGCAAGTCAGGAAATGACAGATGCTGGCGAGGATGCAGAGAAAGGGGAACCCTCCTCCCCTGTTGGCGGGAATGCAAGCTGGTGCAACCACTCTGGAAAACAGCATGGAGGTTCCTCAAAATGTTGAAAATAGAGCTACCCTATGACCCAGCAATTGCACTACTGGGTATTTACCCTAAAGATACAAATGCAGTGATCTGAATGGGCATGTGTACCCAAATGTTTATAGCAGCAATGTCTACAATAGCCAAACTATGGAAAGAACCTAGATGTCCATCAACAGATGAATGGATAAAGAAGGTGTGGTATATATACACAATGGAACACTATGCAGCCATCAAAAGAAATGAAATCTTGCCATTTGCGACAACTGGATGGAACTAGAGCGTATCATGCTTAGTGAAATAAGTCAGTCGGAGAAAGACAACTATCATATGATCTCCCTGATATGAGGACATGGAGATGCAACATGGGGGGTTAGGGGGATAGGAGAAGAATAAATGAAACAAGATGGGATTGGGAGGGACACAACCATAAATGACTCTTAATCTCACAAAACAAACTGGGGGTTGCTGGGGGGAGGTGGGGTTGGGAGAGGGGGAGGGGGTTATGGACATTGGGGAGGGTATGTGCTATCGTGGGTGCTGTGAAATGTGTAAACCTGGTGATTCACAGACCTGTACCCCTGGGGATAAAAATACCTTATATGTTTATAAAAAAAAATTGGAAGGGGAGGTGAACCATAAGAAACTATGGACTCTGAAAAACAACCTGAGGGTTTTGAAGGGGCGGGGGTGGAGGTTGGGGGAACCAGGTCGTGGGTAATAGGGAGGAGCACTGGGTGTTGTGCAAAAACAATGAATACTGTTACGCTGAAAAAAATAAAAAAGAATTAAAAAAAAGAACCCATATACATATATTTCAGATAAAAAGGAAAATTTAATTTGTGGCACCTTGGTGGCTCAGTCAATTAAGTGTCTGACTCTGATTTCCAATCAGGTCATGATCTCAGGGTTGTGAGGTCAGGTTCTGCACTAAGCATGGAGTCTGCTTAAGATTCTCACTCTCCCTCTCTCCCGGCCCTTCCCTTCTCTCACACTCACTCTGTCTCTTAAAAAAAAAAAAAAAAAAAAAAAAAAAAGATTTTAGAAAGCCATTTATAAGGCCTATGTCATCAAAACCAGTATCTAAATGGAGTACAGTCCAGATGATGACTGTAGTCAAGCCTCTGTCTCTCTAAGGATAAGCCAAGTGAGTAACAAACGCCACTGACAGAATGCCATGCCAGGTTCTGCCCCAATGGGAATGGATCCAAATAAAACCAGTCTTCCCGAGCCTCCCTCTCAGAAGGCAGCAAGGTGCTGTGGCTAAGGTCATGGGCTGTGGAACCACAAAGACTTGGGTTCACAGCTCACTGATATGTGAGTTTAAGGTAAGTTCCTTAAACTCTGTGAATCTCAATTTTTTCCTATATAAAAAGGAGGATAATGTTATTTAAGGGTATAAAAACACCTTTTGAGTTTTTTGTGAAGAAATAACATATATAAAAGCAAAGTGTCTGGTACATAGCAACTGATTATAAATATTCTATAGTATTAAATTTCTATCTCTAGAATAATTTTTAAAGGTGATTTCATTATCGGGGAACTTGACAAACACTGCCATAGAATTCTCAAAGCAGAACTCTTCTTTATGTATGTACTTGCTTTTGAGGTTGTGAAGTTTACAATAAGGGTATAGCTATGGGGTTATTGGGAAGAATAAAAATTCAGCAGATGAATCTTTCTGCCTGCCATCAAAATAGCTCCATATTTTGGCTGACTAAGAGGCTGAGAAAAAAAATTAACAAAAAGTTTTAAGATTTCAATAAAGAGTCTAGAAAGTGCTAAAACATTATTCCAGAGGAGTGGGTAATAGAGGGTAGCGTTCAAGAACAAATGTGAAAATCAGCATAAGATTTAAATACCAACTCATAGAAAAGTGAACAACAAGGGTGTCAAACAGTAGGATCTATAGTTTATGGGCAAAACTGTCAGAGATGGGGACACTCCAACCTGTAGGATATAATCTGAGCTAACCTTCAAGTTTGGTTAGGATAGACCATTTTTTCTGTCATTTGCTGCCTTCCCTTCCTTTGTTTCTATAAAATTTTCCCTCTAATTTGCTTATAATAGAGCTAAACTATAGTTTTCATTATTTATGAACCTTTTAGTTATATATTCCCATTGATTTAAAAAAGTTGATTTCCACTCTAGCAAAAGTCTCAAACTTCAAGCAACCTGCCTTTTATATAAAAAGGCCACCCTGTACCTGCTTGTTGGTCTGAGTGGTTTGGTTAACTAATTTTACCCAGACGTAGCCTTGAAATATTTGAGTCCTTTTCAGGGAAAAAGGGGGAGAGAAATGGAAGAGTGGAATATGAGAAAATGAGTGACAGGCACTCCAATAAGGAATGAGAAATCCAATCAATCAGTTCTCCAGGCATTTCTGGACACCTGACTCTGTAGACCTTGTATTGACCCCCATGGGAATACAGATAAGGAGCAAAAGGGCAGAGCTGCAAGGACACTTATTAGAGGATAAAACAAGTTCTGATCAGGGACAGAGGGCAGAGGGGCAGGGCATCAGCAGCCGTCAGGTATCATCAACCAGCTGCCCAGTATGTCCTCAGGGACATTCCTGTATCTCCCATTTCGACAGGAACAAGAAATTCCAGATCTGGGCTGCACTCCAAGTCTATAATGTTACAGTACATTTCTGCCCCCCCCATACTAAGGAATTCTAAGTGAAAAGTAATGAAAATAATATATTTATGTGAATGAATAATTGCTCTCTTTATAGACTAGTGGGGTTCCATGCTCTTAGCTCTACTTCTGCCAGGAGAAAATTTGCAAAACTGAGCAATCCCCTAAATTTCTTTCTTCCTTAATGATGAAGCAATTGTCCTGCTACCCACACCTACAAGGAAACTCAGTAAAGTGCCTAATGTTGTTAGTTTATTTTATTCCTTTCTACAAAACCCATGAGAAAAGATGTTGAAAATTAATACAGAATCTGCAGAGGCCAGAATTTCACAAAAATACTGTGAATAAGAGCATAATGGCTATTCCACATGCCTGCTTTGTTCAGCCAGAATTAGAGTTTATGAGAAGTTGCTGCCTCTATTCCAGTTTATTTTAAAATGCGCCAAGATTTTATTAAATTAAACAACACAAACAGTCGCCCCAAACTGTCTTTGCTTGTCAGCTATAGGAAATTCAGTATGTTTTAGTCTTAGAGGAAGAACTGTTCCCCAGAAACCTCCCAGGCTACAGAGGACAGACGCATGTGAATACGTTAAGTGAACTTGATTTATATCTTAATTACCAGACAGAATACATTTTCCATAGGAAATTGCTGGGCCATATGTATATCTGGCACACACAATGGATTCTTCAGCTTTTTAGTCAAGTTAGGAGAGAAAGGCTCATGTGAAGTTATTGGGGCTGGTTTTTTATTTTTCTGCATGGCAATTGTGTGTGTCCATCTATATTGTCCAACCTGTTCATCAGGAAGAACCTAGCCTATCAATGGATTGTCCAAATGTGTGCTAGAAACAGTTTGTCTGAAAACCAATTACGGACCACAGATATAAACTCAAAGAAAAATGGTTCATCAGGACAATTAGGCTTGCTGTAAGACTTAACCTAGATTTGGGGTTTATTTTCAGTTCCAGTTTCCCACTGATTCTGTGATGTCTTTGGATATCATAAGACTGCATCATTTTAGAAGCAAGAGAGACTTTGAGATCAATTAGTTACTTCATCCTTCCAGTCCCCTTAAGCAGGGGTACAAGACTTATTGTTGGACAGGTACTTGATCGGTCCTTCTGTCCACAGAACTAAAAATAATCATAGTAGTCTTTGCACACCAAGTGGTTGGCTGCAGATAGGAGAGGTTCTTTTTTGTATTTTTCTTTTCCTTTCAGCCCCATAAGAGCCACACATTGAGGTTTCATGGGGGAAACAAATGGAAAACAAATATTGGGGAATGGGCTGTTTGGGTACTGATTCAACATATTGATATTTTCTTAGTATTTTAGGCTGGGGGTGAGAGAGGGGTCCTGAAAAGAAAGAGAAGGAGATGTGGCACAGCAGTTCACCTCTGTCAGCTCATCTCTCCTACTGCGCCTGACTAAAACAGCCATGACTCCACACCATGGCCCCTCTTCCCCATGCAAAGTTATGACCAAAGCCCACAGGAGCTGCAAGCATTTGTTGGCAAGGCTGGGGGAATCCCTCCTGTGTCACCTTTGGAACTGCAACCAGGTGCCCCAGAAGAGCCACGGAGCTCCACTCTCTAGCAGAGACATCTTGCACCAGGTATGCAGCCAGCCGGACTCTCCTGCAGCAACATAGCTGCTGGCTGGTCCCTCCTGTGGGTATCCTTTGAACTTCTATTGAGGAGATAAGAACCTGGCTATGTCATAACAACAGGTAGGGAGGAGGTAGGCATACACGGTGAGAATAAAAAGGTAACAGAGTCCACTGTACTTTTGGTTCTAGACCACTTGGCATTTTTAACCTAACAGCCCTGGAGATCTATTTCCCCTGCATTGATTCTTTTGGGTTAAATGTTCTATGGCCAAGCTCTACTCCTCCCTTTCTAGGGTATAATAAATGGTGGGCCAGTAAATATCACCTTATTTTAGATCTCATGTTTTTCAGTTGAGATGAATGATAGAAAATGAAAGTGAAATAAATTATATACCTGTGTTTCCTGAAATTGGAACAAAGCTACTGTAATTCTTTCAAAACTTACTATCTCCTAGCTTTTCAGATAGGGAATTCCAGAGCCTCATGGAGGGCTGACAGCGGTGGTGGTGGATTTTAACAACTATAATTTAGTTTGTCTATTGGGGATATAATTTTCCCTGAGCAGTGAAATGTGACTAAAGTCATTCTGTATAGGTAATAAAAACCAGCTGGGGACTGCGTCCTTTACGTACTTCCTCTTTATTTTATAGCGTGTCTCTTATTAGCATTAATCTTGGATCATGGTTGAGGCTGAAAAGAAATAATGGAAAGATATCTTGCCTTCAGAACACAAGATAGTACGGAAAAAGTTTGCATTAAAAAAAAAAAAGAGGGGCTCCTGGGTGGCTCAGTGGGTTAAAGCCTCTGCCTTCAGCTCGGGTCATGATCCCAGGGTCCTGGGATCAATCCCCGCATCGGGCTCACTGCTCAGCGGGAAGCCTGCTTCCCTCTCTCTCTCTCTGCCTGCCTCTCTGCCTGCTTGTGGTCTCTCTCTGTCAAATAAATAAATAAAATCTTTAAAAAAAAAAAAAGAAAAAGCCAACCGACCTATATTTGGCACTCACAATTTTATGAATTTGACCATAACCCTGTCAGTAGTAAGTCAGAGGACTACTTGTAATTCACCCAAGTCATACACATGGCCTTGACCTGAACGAACAATACTGTTGGTGCTCTTTCTTTTCTTGCCAGTTTGTCCTGTTCAGTTATATCCTTTATCATCAAGGTCTAGTCTCGAGTATTCTGTGAGGCTTTCCCTCCTTTAAATTGCAGGACTTCAGGGTAGGTTCTATGCTGTCTTACCATGCTTTCCTGTTGTTTCATGGGTGTTACTTTTGTTTCCCCAGGTGCTTCTAGGCTTCAGAAATCTCAAATTAAATGACATAATTCAACTTTACTTTATTCTTCCTTAGCTCATTATTTTGAATAATAGGGGTTTCAATACATAATATTTCAGCTGAAAACAGTTTTTTTGCCTATTAAATAAACACATTAATCTCTAGCCTATCTTTAAGATAGCACAGAATGCATTCCCACTCGCTGGGGACTGGGATCTGGTGAACTATTTGGTCACCACAAAGTTCCACAAACTGTAGACTAAACAATTTTCATCAGATCACCTTTATATAATATATCCATGTGTATCATATCTGTCACCAGTGACAAAATGTTTTCAAACTGCTCATATACAACCTTTAAATCATGACCCATCAGGGACTATTAGCACAGTCCTGGTCAGACCATAGCTATGAATATTGAAAGTCCTTTTTTTCTTTTTAAACACTCCTTATGTTTGAATGGATTTCATTCAATCATATCAAACTCTAAAAATAATGTAAAATAAGCCAAATAGAAACACTGAGTGGCCCCAGATTTATGGCATCTGGCAAAACTTGGCATGGGATTCTGATTTCAGGGATTCCAAAACTTAATATATATTTTTTTTTCCTTAGAGACAAGTCCAGAAAGAGCCTCCTTTGGGCTTCGCTTGCCATGAGATTTGGGTAGTTGTAGGGGTCCCTCCTTAGAAGGTCCATCAGGCCTTCATCAGGACAGGAGTAACAAGCAAGACACATACCTTAGGGCGGGGTGAAAGGGACAAGGCTACACTCCAGAAACAATTAGTGTAAGTCCTACAGCAACTATAACCGGAAGCTAGATGTAAACTCTAGGACTCATTAGTCCTGTAATTCCAGAATGAAATGCAGCTTAGCCCAGAGGTACTTTTCTCTCCTATGTGCCTCTTTGGCCAATTAGGCAAGATGCCAAAATGGCACTCTTGGAAGACATTAACAAAAAGTTTTTGTTCGATTTATTCTACCAAATGTTACTCATTATAAGTTGCTTTAGTATCAAAAGATGATTATTCCATTCTAAATCAAAATCATAACAATACTAAAATGAAACTTGGAGCAAGCCATTCCCAGTTACCATCTTCCTGGGTCTCCCCTTCTATTGACCAAGTTTCCTGATCTAGCACAGAAGGCCCTCCACAGCCTCACCTCCACCTCTTGTTGCTTTTACTGCCTCCGTCCACTTTTCACCCCTTTCACTGGTGAAAGTCGCTGACTCTTCAATGCACACAACCATGTCATTTGGGCCTCTGCATGGACATGGATTATGCTCTCTGGTATTTCTTTTCCCTCCTACAGTTACCCAGCTAACTCCTTCCTATACATTCTTCAAGTCTCAGCCCAGTTGTCACCTACTCCAGGAAGTCTTCCCAACTTCCCCAGACTTTGTAAAGTGCCACCCACTCTGGGCTTCCCTTGCAACTTGTATATATTTTTACCAGAACTCTCACCACTTTGTGTAGAATAATCGGTTACTAATAATCGGTTACTACCCTACTTCCTCAAGCTCCTCAAGGGCGGGCACCACATTAATTCATGTTTGTAGTCACAACACCAACCACACTGTTGGCACTTGACAAATGTTAGCTGAATGGAAACATAAATCTTTTATAAACAAGTCAGGCTTAAAAATGTCACTGAAAAAATTATTTTCTACTTCTGATCATGACTAATAGGTGAACTCTGAGAAGATTTGAGGATTGTCTAATTCAGAAAAGGAACACAATGAACATTTAGAAATTAGATGCTTTTCAAAATGGTTTTCAATGTATTAAATGGAATAAAAAGCAAGAAACTGTAAAACATTTACATTCTGTAAGCTCAAATCCACCTATTAAAAAGGCCAAATTAAACAACTTCTTTTTTACTCTTTCCTTAAAATAATTATGATAAAAATAGTCTCTCTCTCCCTGTTAATCTCCCTAAGGAAACAGAACCAAGATCATCAAATGGGCTTTTACTAAAATACATGCTTATTTTGGCTAACTTATAGCCTTTAAAAAATTAGCAGTTGTAAAATTTTCCATATTACAGCTTAAAATAGAGAACATTAAAGAAAAAAATGCTTGTGGAAAGTATTCTATTTGCAGTATAAGACTACAGTTTATACACAGCAAACCTTCTAGAATGAACTAGATGCTTCTCTTTTTCCTGAAAACATTAAAAGAGTTTCTTTGCTATCAGAACTAAAAAGGCTCTTTTGTGTGTCATATTCAATACCTGGTTCAATTCAATCAACTGATGACAACTGGAGATATAAGTAAAATTTATGAAAAAATTTCTAACGCTGGAGTTCCAATCTTTGCCTCTACTGATCTTTTTAAATGCCAAGAAACTTTATCAAGCTATGAAATATTCAATATGGAAAAACTCCTGATTGTCTTTCTGAAAAGCGATCTGGTTTGCTTGGCTTACTATAACTTAAGATGTGAGGATGTTTTCATTTTAACTGAATGCATAGATAGCTTACCAAACAGTGTTCTGGAGTTTGAGAAAAGAAACTGATTTCCGGAGAGTGATAAATGGGTTTAGTACATTGTCTTTATTAAGGAAATTCTTGGCTGTATCATTCGAGAATCTCCTTGAACAGTAAATTTGGTGATTTATCCATGTAAAACAAAACAAAACAACACAAAGCAAAAAAAAAACCTTCTCTATTACATTTCTAGAAGCGTGTAAGGCCCTTATTTTTCTTGCAATATGAGCTGACAAAATATTGGGTATTTTATATTTCAAAAGAAATGACAAAACCACACAGTAATATAAACAACCTAGTACAAATGTTTAATAGGAGATGCCAAGAAAAGTTGTGTACTGTATTGTTAATATTATATATTTCTGTTTTCAAAAATAGATTCTCATTTGTTTGTGATAAAAAAATCCCAAAAGCAAGGGACTGCTATGCCTGGGAATGGTCTGTAGTTATTTGAAGCATTTATCTATCACAAACTTTCATCTATATCCGTTACATAGCTTTTATTTCCTGGCTCTCCTCTTGCCAACATGGCAGCCAAATTCTTGTTTTCAAATTGAGTTTACATCATACACATGCCAGTTGTGTCTGGTCTACAAAACTTTACTTCCC
Source organism: Meles meles (assembly GCF_922984935.1). Taxonomy (NCBI): domain Eukaryota; kingdom Metazoa; phylum Chordata; class Mammalia; order Carnivora; family Mustelidae; genus Meles; species Meles meles. The sequence continues at coordinate 114,200,216 of NC_060069.1, read as the reverse complement.
TGAATTTTGGTACTTAATTATCAACATTTGGTATTAACGACCTTCTATTTTTCAATGTTCTCACCTAGAGTGCTAACTTACAAGACCACCTCGTCAGCTCTTGTGTCCCCACCAATAACTTGCGTATTTGCAAAACATGACTCTAGAGGTATCTACTGCTATGCACAGTAAGCCAAAGAATGAAATGCAAACTAGACTGTCCTGTAAGACAAAAACAGATGATGTCATTTCATTCCTTTGTTATGACTTTCACACTCTCAGAATTCACCCGTAATAGCACAGGTGGCTTACCTTGTATCTGGTTTTAGATTTTCTACTGTGGAGAAGGTTTGATTTGTAATTTGAATGGACTTGTTCTTTCCACTGAATGACCCATTTTCTCTAGATATAACTTCATATTCTGAAAAGCGAAAAAGCCAACAAATATTTGTCTTTACATCCTGGCTGATTTCATTATTCTTAAGACAAACAGCATCATAAAATCACTCTCATAAAAGTGAGCAATTTAGCCTGCAGTCCTTGAGGAGTACTGATTTTACACTTAGCAATTCCGGGATGGGGATAGTTAGTGGATGATGAAGTTCCCAAAGCATTTTGGGAGTTGCTCATTGGTCATTTCTGCTTTCCCTTTACTGGAACATGAAGGCCTGCTAACTGTGAAGACTGATAACACTCCCATGGTGGCTTTGAACCAGTTACCGATGATGTTGCTAGGCAAATCAGTTTGTCTGCTCTTGTTGGAATGCTCAGTATGAGGAAAACACTGTATGAGAAGTGGTACTTGAGTAGAAGCCATGTTTTCTTCTGTATGGAGCTTTATTATATAGCTGGGGAAAAGGCCACTGCATTCATTGTGCTGTTACCAAAAACTTTGGGTTTGAAATCATGCAGCAAATGATGATTAACCAAATAATGAATGACAGTTCATTATTTAGAACTACAGAATTATGGGATTTTTGTACCTACTGCTTATGTAAGTTACAAAAGTTTTATACCTATTGCTTACATATGCTTTGTGGATAATTATCCTTTTAAAAAATTATGACCTTTAAGTTTGCATAGAGATCTCCATAAATGTCACTTAGAGGCATGTTTCTATGAACTTGCAGGACTAATTAAGAGAAAGACTTTCAGATTAAGAACATAATTGATAAAGTTGTTAGTTGTTTTTCCCTGCCCTCAGTTGGGGTTTAGTTTAATGTATGTGACAAGATCATGAAGAGCTTGTCAAAACTCAAAAAACTTTAAACAAGTTTTTAAACTTGTTTAAAAACTCAAAAAACAACAAACAACAACAAACCCCACTCCAAATACACAAGTGGTCAGCCATCAGGGGAAGTGGGAAGGCTGCGAAGGAGATGGCAAGTCACTAGGGATTTCTGCTATTAGCACTGAGACCAGAGATGAGAGATGGAGACTGGAAATAAAATTAAAATTATGAAAGGCTCAGGAAGACATAATAACCAATTTCAATTTGGGAAGGAGTTTTAATGGTATATTATAAAAATCAAAAAAGGAGGATAGCTCTTTCTAATAATTTCATATGGCCATCCTTCCAAAAATTCACAAAATTAAACCAGAAGACAATGGCCATTGTACTGGACACATTAGCACAGCTACCAAAGGACTAATGGCTAGTGTTTGGTATTCCTTTCTCAGACTGTTCTATTCCCAATCCATCTCTCAGTTGGCTCTCTGTTCTTACAGAGGATGGAAAGGGAGGCAAGGGTAGGGCCCTGAATTCAAATATATCCATTTTATATCTTTTTCTCAGCTGTGAAGCAATATTTACTAGAAAAAGACGGGAGTAATCAAAATGTAAGTAAAATTGATCTTTTTAAAAATGGAAACTGCTTGTGGATACAGGGTTAGATGTGTTTCTGATATGAAGGACCCAAAACACTCATGACTTTTCTTTTTTTCTTTTTTTTTTATTAATTTCTTTTCAGCGTAACAGAATTCATTGTTTATGTCATGACTTTTCTATTAAAGGGCATGGGGCAGGCTAGTTAGTCCCCTCCTAAAAAAAAAAAAAAAAAAGAAAGGGAGATGCTATGACTCAATGAAAAGAAACAGACCAAGTCACTTGCTTTGATCTCGGTCTGTTTTTTCATCTATAAAATGTCAATAATATCTCTTCATAGTGTTGTTTGTGGGGATTAAATTAGGAATATATGGAAAGTGCTTAATAGTATTTTGCATGTTTTTTTTCAACAGGTAGTACCTATTATTGCTATTGCTTTTGTTATCCCCTATTATCCCTGAGTTGTGTTTTGATACAAAAATTTGAAAGATACAAAAATTGGAAAGATGCCAATTGGAAAGATTCAAGTGCTTCTTAGTCACCCAAAGAAAAAATTATATCACACTGCAGTTGACTATGCATGAAAGCAACCATTTTCAAAAAACATCTTAGGCTTAGGATACTTCTCATTGACTGTGTAATATTCTTTTTAATATTACCCCAGGCTCTTAGTACTAGAAACTTTTACCACATATCTCCTCTAATTTTCTTTTGGCTCATTTTGTTTTAAAAGATTTTATTTATTTACTTGACAGAGGGACAGAGAGAGAGAGAGAACACAAACAAGGGGAGTGGCAGGCCGAGGGAATGGGAGAAGTAGCCTCCCTGATGTGAGGCTTGATTCCAGAACCCTGAGATCATGACCTGAGCCAAAGGCAGATGCTTAATCAACTGAGCCACCCGGGCACCCCTCTTTTGACTCATTTTTAAATGTTTATTTAATACTATTTTTATCCTGAAAGATCCAAGTTTTCAAAATCGATATAGAATTTACCTTCATAAAAATACATTTAGAATTTCTCTCAGAATTCTGGCTTTTGAATGTATATTCTTGGGTTTTGTAATGAAGGTTTACAAAATATTCATTTGCTATGCTTTAAAGCAATCATAACTTTTTCATAAGTCCACCAACACCATAAAAATGGAATATTAATGTTTAGAATGAATATCCATAGCCATATTCTGAGTATATTTCAGAAGGCAAAGACAACCACTTAGTATGTGTCCATATTTCTTACTTTAAAACATGGAAAAAAATTAAAATATGGGATTTATAAATTCCTTAACAGTAAAGATATAAAGTATCTATAAAGAACTAACACTGAATAATTTGGTATTTTATCCCTTCAGAGGGTATTACTACCTTATTAAGAGAAAATTTACTTAACAGAAAAAATCCCATTTATTATAAAGGTTGGAAAATTAGAGTCTGGCCATGAAAACAGAGCATGAAAATAATAATGGTGACACTGTTTTTACCAGTCCTACTAATGCTGCTACTGACAAACATTAATTTAATAGCTTCTGACTCATGGTGCACATTTACATTGTTTAATTTTATCCTCATCGGGGGTGCATGATGGCTCAATTGGTTAGGCATCCAATTCCTGGTTTTGGCTTAGGTCATGATCTTAGGGTTGTGTGACTGAGCCCCCACATTGGGCTTCATGCTCAGCAGGGAGTCTGCTTGAGATTCTTCCCCATGGCTCACCCACCCCCCTACACTCTCCCTCTCCTCTGCTCTTCCCCCAGCTCAAGCTCTCTCCCTAAAATAAATAAATAAATAAAATCTTTAAAAAGATTTAAAGATCTTTTAAAAAGAAAAGAAAAGATCTTTTAAAAAGAAAGATCTCCTTCTGCTCTTTCCTCCTCTTTCTCTAAAAAATTATCCTCATAAGTTGATAACAGTGGGAATTATTATTGTTATTACAAATAAGGAAACTAAAGCAAAGAGATTAATTGCATACTCAATTTGCATATTTAGAACACAGCCAGTCTGGGATTTAAATCTTTGTTGGTATGCTCTTGGCATATCACAAAGCACTACCTCATAACTAACTTAAAGGGCCAGGCTATGACCAATTTCTTAGGTGTATCTATTTTTACCTTAATGTAGAAGGGACATGTAGAAGCAACCAAATTTGGATGTATTCATTAGAGGTAATACATTCCTGTCAATTAAAAGACAGATTACTGACAGAAGCCAACTCAGGGAATAAAGAATATGTTTCACTCTCTTTTTGCAATTGTTCTCAATCCTTTCTTATGAAACAATTTCCAGTGATTTGAGAGAATTAACCTCTGCATTACCTAATCTGCTGGTTTCTAAAAGATTACATTTGAAATCAAGTGGTATTTAATAAAACACTAAAAATAAACAGTGCAAAAAATAGAATAGACTGTTAGGATATATGGTCCAACACAGATGAATGGATCAAGAAGATGTGGTATATATACACAATGGAATACTATGCAGCCATCAAAAGAAATGAAATCTTGCCATTTGCGACGACGTGGATGGAACTAGAGCGTATCATGCTTAGTGAAATAAGTCAATCGGAGAAAGACAACTATCATATGATCTCCCTGATGTGAGGACATGGAGAAGCAACATGGGGGGGTAGGAGATAGGAGAAGAATAAATGAAACAAGATGGGATTGGGAGGGAGACAAACCATAAATGACTCTTAATCTCACAAAACAAACTGGGGGTTGCTGCGGGGAGGTGGGATTGGGGGAGGGGGAGCGGGCTATGGACATTGGGGAGGGGAAGCGAACCATAAGAGACTATGGACTCTGAAAAACAACCTGAGGGTTTTGAAGGGTCAGGGGTGGGAGGTTGGGGCAACCTGAGGGTTTTGAAGGGTCAGGGGTGGGAGGTTGGGGGAACAGGTGGTGGGTAATGGAGAGGGCACGTTTTGCATGGAGCACTGGGTGTTGTGCAAAAAGAATGAATACTGTTACGCTGAAAAAATAAATAAAATGGGAAAAAAAAATCTTAAAAAATTAAAAAAAAATATACACTAGGTTATGATTAAATATGAACTTATTTCCATCTAGAAAATATTGCAGCTAAAGAGATATAGTCCATTTCCATGAAAATTGTTATCATAAGTCCAGTATCTTATGAAAGATCTTAAGCAGCCCATTAACATTTAGTAACAATGTTACAAATGTAATTGGTTAGATAGAGAAAGTATACCCTATTCATTATTTTTTGGAGATTACAAGTTTCTACAATGAAAAAAAAGTTACATGATGAACCAGAAAGGAAAATCCTTTTGCTCTTAAAAAGTTAAATCAGATATTGAGACACCAAAGGGAATATGTATTAGATGTACTGGATTATTAGATATATTCAATTCCAACTTGATGTCCCACATCTTTAAGACTAATGAAATTTTACAGATCATTTGGTTCTATGAAAACTAAGTTTCAGTCTATCATGAGAACTCCTTCTTATTAGTACAATACATGAATTGGGAGTTTTGACTTTTTAATCCATGAGATAGTCAATACTCAAGAGATTGTTTTTTAGATATTGGGATGGTAGTGCCTACTGGCATAGTCCCAAGTGAAGAAGTGGAGCTAGACAAATCCCCAGGAAATATGAGCAATGGCTGATTCTTTCTCAAAACAAAGGCAAGGCCTGCATGAAAAATGAAATTCACAAAATATGGTTAAATAAAAAAAAAAAAAAAGCCCAGCTCAGCAAAATAGGCTGTTTTAGTAGAAGTCACCCAGACAAAACAGTTTTGTCTGAGGAGAAATAACTGCTGTTTTCTTCTTTATTCACAGAAAACTTGTCAGATGCTGAATCTCCCACTCCCCACTTGCCCTGTGTACTTTCCTTTCTCCATCCTGACAGCCTCTCAGTAGGGTCCTCTAGAGCCTGTCTACCTGTCCCAGGCATAGTAGGACATGGACAGCAGGAGACTGTGTAATCCCCCTATTGGGTTTATTCCTCAAGCTGATTCAGCCTCTTCATCTTTTCTCCCTCTTCTCTAGTTTGACTAACCTGTTCACTATGAAGAAATAAATTCCCATACAATAAATTCAAAGAATTACTCCCTTCTTATTTTTCACAGTCACTTTTAGAGGATTAGATGAGTGATAGCAGAATTAAAATTTCCTGAGGTGAGCAGAAAAATGACCAGAATTAGAATTCTAAAAAAAATTTCCCCTAAAATAACTGAATAACTTTCAACCTGCTGGAAACTTTTAAGTCAATCTAGAAATTAGTTTGGTGAAATGCAAACTGGTTTAAATATTATCAGCACTGCCAACTTCTCCTATGTTATTTGTAGTTTTCTTGATAATGAAAAGATCAGATCTATCTTTATACTGTGAAAAAGAGTTCTGAGAGGAGATGGAAGGAATGCAACCTAAAAAGATCTATTAAATTAACAGAAAACCCATCATGAGGACATAGATGATCTTTTCCCATCATATGACACTTCTGGCAATACAGCTCTACTAGGACTCACTACACCTGAGATATACCTCATAGGACATAGTTTGACCCAGGTACCACATTCACATATCAATGCTTCCCACCAAAGTATCAGTCCTTATGCCATGATCTTACCAGTGACGGTATCATTTAGTGGCTTATCCCAGTCCAGGATGACAAATGAGGGACACCCTTCCACAGTGACCACAGTGAGGTTGGTGGGTGGGTTCTGCGGTGGGCTGGTGGCATTCCCTTCAGTAGCATCCTCTTTGGGGAACCGTTTGACAGAATCAGTGATGGAGCAGGGCCTGTTTTCAGGTTTTTGGATGTATCGCACGTGAGGACCTAAGAGAGAGAGAGGACTCTGACATTTAGCTTTGTTTGAGCGTGTACAGAAGGTGGAGGTAAACTCAAATCTATTTATCTGTATGAAGACATTTGGTCTCACATTATAAACAGATAGATGAAAGCAGTGCTGTGCATTGTTCAAACTTGTGAAAATCTAGAATTCCTGTCTCTGAGAAACATGATTTAGATGTTGTAGCTGGTTTAATTTTCTAAATAGGTTTAACTTATGCTAATATCCATAAGTTATTTGGTCCCCCTGCGCATGTTTTAAATTGCATAATTTATGGGGCATTGGAAAGAGTACTTGAGAGGGTGTTGCTTTAGAAGTGGTGAATAATTAGCCCTACACTAAACAAAGTTCTGTCCTAACCTAGTAAACCTTAAAAGCCAGACTCAAAAGGGTCAAGTGGTTTCAAGTAATTTAAATATGTCCAGGATGAAATTCAAGAATACTTTAGATTGAAAAAACATATTCAGCACACCAAGGTGAAATAACAGGAAAACATTACCCATAATGAGGAAAAAAATAAATTGTGGAAATCAATCTAGAACTTGCATGGATGTTAGTCATCAGACAAGGACAATAAAAACATTATTATCACTATAATCCATGCGGTCAAAAAATTAATACATGAGAGATATAGAAAAGACTGAAATCAAATTTCTAGAGGTGAAAACTAAAATGTGTAAGATGAAAAACACACAGGATAATAGTAGTACAGAGATGATATTGCAGAAAAAGATTAGTGACCTTGAAGACATAGTGATAAAAACTACCCAAAATAAAAGTGGAGAGAAAAAAGAATTAAAAATAATGAACAGAGCATCAGTGAGTTGTGGCATAATTTCAGGCAGTATAATATACATATAATTTTAGTATCTGAGTAGAAAAGAGGCAGAAAAAAATATTCAAAGAAATAATGGTGGAAAATGTCCAAATTTGATAAAACCTCTAAACCCACAGATCCAAAAAAGTTCAAAGAAACCTAAGCACAACAAACATGAAGAAACTATACTAACATAATTAAGTTTCACAAAACCAATGGTAAAAAGAGAAAATTTTTTAAAGGAGGCATAAAAGACAGATTGTACATAGAAGGACAAAGATAAGGATTATGGCAGATCTCTCAGTGGAAAGAATGAGAGTGAGAGGACAGTAAAGCAACGTCTCTAAACACTGGGAAAAAACCTTATCACCTAGAATTCTATAACTAGTGGAAATATCCTTTTTTAAGAAAAGTGAAATAGGATATAGTGAGAGACATAGTGAGAAGGCGGCCATCTTCAATCAAGGAGAGAGGGCTCAAAAGAACTCAAATCCAACAAAAACTTCAAAATTCAACAGAATTCAAAACCAACAGACACACACTACAAGAAAGATTAAAGGACATTCAGGCAGAAGGAAAAATGATACCAGATGGAAATATGAATCCACACAAAGGGATAAAGAGCACTGAAAATAGTAACTATATATGTAGGTAGGCACAATAATTTTATTATTTCTTTCTAAAAGATAATTTACCATTTAAGCATAAAAAATAACAATTTAGTGTGATATATTAACATATGAAAGTAAAATGTATAACAATGATAGGCCAGGAGGAGAGACTATTTGCCATACCAATGTAAAGTTCTCGCACTATTTGTGAAGTTGTAGAAGTAAGAATACACAATAGGGAAGACAGTCTCCTCAATAAACGGTGCTGTGCAAACTAGACAGCTACATGCAAAAGGATGAAACTGGACCACTTGCTTACACCATACACAAAAAATAAACTCAAAATGGATTAAAAATTTAAATTTGAGATATGAAACCATAAAACTCCTGGAAGAAAACATAGGCAGTAATTTCTTTGACATCGGCCTTAGCAACATTTTTCTAGATATATTTCCTCAGGCAAGTTAAACAAAAACAAAGACAATCAGGACTACATCAAAGTGAGAAACTTTCACACACCAAAAGAAATTATCAACAAAACAAAAAGGCAACCTACTGAAAGAGAGAAGATACTTGCAAATGATATATATGATAAGGGTTTAATATTCAAAATATATAAAGAATTTATACAACTTGACACCAAAACCCACAAATACTCCAATTAAAAAATGGACACATGACCCAGATATTTTTCCAAAGTAAGACATTCAAGTGGCCAACAGACACAGGAAAAGATGCTCAACAACACTATCATCAGAGAAATGCAAATCCAAACTATAATGAGGTATCACCTTACACCTGTCAGAATAGCTGGAGTCAAAAAAACAAGAAATACTAAGTGTTGGAGAATATGGAGAAAACCCTTGTGTCCTACTGGTGGGAATATAGATTTGTGCAGCCACTGTGGAAAACAGTATGAAGTGTCCTCAAAAAATTAAAAACAGAAATATCATATGATCCAGTAATTCCACTACTAGGTATTTACCCAAGGAAGATGAAAGCACTAATTTGAAAAGATATATGCAACCCTGTGTTTATTGCAACATTATTTGCAATAGCTAAGATACGGGGATAACCCCAGTGTCCATCGACAAATGAATGGATAAAGAAAAATGGTACATATATATAATGGAATTTTGCTCAGTCATAAAAAAGAATGAGATTGTGATTTGCAATAACATAGATAGACCTAGAGGATATTATGCTAAGTGAAATAGGTCAGACTGAGAAAGACGACTACTGTATTTTACTTATATGTAGAATCTAGAAAAAAAATCCACACAAATGAGCAAACAAACAAAAAGCAGAAACAAATCCATAAACACAGAAAACAAACTTATGGTTGCCGGGGGTGGGAGGATAGGCAAAAATGGATGAACGGGAATGGGAGATACAGGCCTCCAGTATGGAATGAATACAAAATGGAAATAAAAAGTCCAGCATTGGGAATATAGTCAATAGTATTGTAATAATGTATGTGATGACAGTAACTACATTTGTAGTGAACATAGCATAATGTGTAGAAAAGTTGAATCACTACGTTGGCACACCTGAAACTAAGGTAACATTGTGTGTCAACTACACTTCAACTAAAAATAAATCTAAAAGAAGGCTGGAAAAGAGGAAAAGGGGAACAAAGGATAGAAGGGACAAACTGAAAACAAGTAGCAAGATGAGATAGATTTAAACCTAACGATATCATTGGTCATGTTAAATATAAGGTTCTAAACAAAATAAAATGAAGGGATTATTTGATAGGATAACAAAGCAAGAACCAACTATATGATGCCTATGAGAAACACACTTTAAATATATAGAGACTAACAGATTAAGACTAAGAGGATGGAAAGAAGAGATAGATGGTAACACTTATCAAAAGAAAGCTTGAGTGGATATGCAATATTAACTAATTAGATTTCAGAGCAAATAGTATTACCATAAACAGAAAAGATACTTTTATAATGAAAAAGGATCAATTGATCAGTTTCTTAGAATCCTAAGCAATTTAAGTCTATATATAAATACAGACCTTTAATAGAAATGTAGCAAAAACTGATAGAAATGTAAGTAGAAATAAATCCACAATTATAGTCAGAGATTTCAATTTCTTCTGTCTTTAATTGATAGAACAAGTATATAGAAAATCACCACGGATATAAAAGAATTGCACAATACAACTAAACAACTGGACCTAATTGACATCTATATAATACTGGTTATGTAAATTATTTTCCCCAAATTCCTATGTTGAAGCCCTAACTCCCAATGTGACTCTATTTGGAGTTAGGGTCTTTAGAAAAGTAAATGAAATTAAATGAGGTCATAGGGGTGGGATTCTAAACCATGGTGACTGGTGCCCTCAAAAAGAGGAAAAGACAACAAGGATGTGTGCATCCAGAGGAAAGGCTATATGAGGACATAGTGAGAAGGTAGCCATCTTCAATCAAGGAGAGAGGGCTCAAAAGAACTCAAATCTGATGATACCTTGATTTCAGACTTTTGGCTTCCAGAACCGTGAGAAAATAAATTTTAGTTGTTTAAACCACCACGTTTGTGGCATTTTGTTATGGAAGCCCTAGCAAACGAATACAACATTCCTCTTAAGAATAACAGAATACCAAAAAAAAAAAAAAAAGGCATAACAGTATACACATTCTTTTCAAGTACACACAGAACATACACCAAGATAGACCATATTCTGGACCATAAACAAGATGGGATTGGGAGGGAGACAAACCATAAATGACTCTTAATCTCACAAAACAAACTGGGGGTTGCTGGGGGGAAGTGGGATTGGGAGAGGGGGAGGGGGCTATGGACATTGGGGAGGGGAGGCGAACCATAAGAGACTATGGACTCTGAAAAACAACCTGAGGGTTTTGAAGGGTCAGGGGTGGGAGGTTGGGGGAACAGGTGGTGGGTGATGGGGAGGGCACGTTTTGCATGGAGCACTGGGTGTTGTGCAAAAAGAATGAATACTGTTACGCTGAAAAAAAATAAATAAAAAAAAAAAAAAAAAAAAAAAAAAAAAAAAAAAAAAAGAAAAAGTCTCAATAAATTTAAAAGGATTTAAATATCTTATAGAGCATGTGATAACAATGGAGTTACATTGGAAATCAGTAACAGAATAATCTCTAGAAAATCTCAAAATATTTAGAAATTAAATTATATACTTCTAAATAATCAGTGAGTCAAAGAACAAATCAAAAGGAAATTAAAAATATTCTGAATAGCGTAAACATGAATATACAATATAACAAAAAATTTTGGATGCTGCTTAAATAATATCTAGGGGAAATTTTGTAGCACTAAATTTCATATTCAAGAAGAGAAGAATAAAATCAAAGAACACATATTTTACTTTCAGAGTAAATTAAACATTAGGCAGAAAAAATTAATAAAGATCAAAGTAAGTAGACAAAATCAATGAAACAAAAAGTCGACTTTTTCAGATAAGAAAAAATAATAAAACTAAGCCAGACTGATCAGGCAAAGAGAAAACTTACACCTTATCAATAACAGGAATGAAAGAGGTGACATCACTATAGACTCTACAGATATTAAAATAACAACAGAATATTAAGGACAACTTTCTGTCAATAAATTTGACAACTTGGATGAAATGGACTAATAAATTGAAGATAAAAATTACTAAAACTAAAGAAAAAAATACTCTTCTTCCCTATTAAACATTTATGGAAGAAGCAATCCCAATTCTGAAGCTCTGAAACTGAGGAGAGTTCAGCATTATTCTGAAACTAAAACTTTACCTAGACATTACAAAAAAGAAAATAACTGACCAATATTCTTCACTGAATACAATTCTAAACAAAATTTTACCAAATTAAATCCAACAACATATTAAAATGAGAATACATTGAGTAGAGTTTGTCCCTGGAATGAAAAGTTGAAAATTCAAAAACAACTACTTTGTTATATTAAAAAACTAATTAAAAATGATCATTTTCATAAAGACAGAAAAATAATTAGACATAATCTAACACTCATTTAAGATAACCACCAAAGTAGACATAGAAGGGAAATTTCTCAGTCCAATAAAGGGCATCTATGAAAAACCTATAACGTAACATCATACTTAATTACATTCAGGTGAGAGGATGAATGCTTTTTCCATAAAATCAGAAATAAGTAAAGGATACCCAATCTCACTGTAACTATTCAGTATTTTACTGGAAGGTCTTGCTAGTATAATAAGGCATGAAAAAAGTCCCCAAGTTAGAAAGGAAGAAGTAAAACTTTACTCTCAGATGACATGATTCTGTATGTAGAAAATCCAATGGATCTACATGAAAGGTACTAAGGTTTACAAGGTTTCAGAACATAAGACCATTATATAAAAATTAATTTTTCTACATATTAGCAATGAATAATTATAAATTTAAATAAAAATACTATTTTTATGGTTTTATGTACACTGAAAATTAAAAAACACTGGTGAGAAAAATTGAAGACTTAAATAAATGGTAAAATATACCATTGTTCATAAGTAGGAAGACTTAACCGTTGTATGGCTGTCAATTTTTCCCAATTGACCTATGCAATTCTAATATAATAAAATTCTAATACAAATATAACCAGGCTACTTTTTTAGACATTGATAAGCTGATTCTAAAATTCATATGTAGACACAGAGTACCCAGAATCACCAATACAATACCAATACCACAAACATGGTGGTATTGATGTAAAGGCAGATAAATAGATCAATGGAACAGACCAGGGAGCTAAAACATTTCTACATATATGTGGACAATTCATTTTTGACAAAGGCAGAAATGAAATTCAGTGGAAAGAGTAGTTTTTTTCAGCAAATGATGCTGGAACAATTTTATATCCACAAGCAAGGTAACTGATTTGTTTCACATCTTGTATCATATACAAAATTTTACACGGTATGGATCGTAGACCTAAATGTAAAAGTAAAATACCTCTAAAAAACAGCAGAGAAACTTCTAAAGGGAAACAAAGGAGGTCTCTATGACCTCTGGTTGGTCTATGGTTTCTTAAATACAACACCAAAAATACAGTATATAAAAAAACCAAATTAAAAAGCCGAGATTCATTAAAATTAAATAACAGAAGTCACATACTAGGAGAAAAAATCTGTAAAACATGTATCTGAAAAAGGTCTTCTACCAAAAAAATACAAAGAAACTTAGGTAGCCTGGGTGGCTCAGTCAATTAAGCATTCAACTCTTGATTTCCACATAGGTCATGGTCTAGGGGTCCTGGGATCAAGCCCTGCATTGGGCTCTGCACTCAGTGAGAAGTCTACTTGAGGATTCTCTTCTTCTCCCTCTGACCCTATCCCCAGCTCATGCACACACTCTTTCACTCTTTCTCTCTTTAAAATAAATAAACCTTTAAAAACTCTGAAACTCAACAATAAGAAAATAAGCAGTACCATAAAAAAATGGACAAAAAAGGGCGCCTCGGTGGCTCAGTGGGTTAAAGCCTCTGCCTTTGACTCAGGTCATGATCCCAGGGTCCTGGGACCAAGCCTCATATCAGGCTCTCTGCTCAGCAGGGAGCCTGCTTCCTCCTCTCTCTCTGCCTGCTTCTCTGCCTACTTGTGATCTCTGTCTGTCAAATAAAATCTTAAAAAAAAATGGACAAAAAATTTGAACAGGCACACCAAAACAGGTGGCTCAGCATCCTTAGTCATTAGAGATATACAAAGTAAAATAATAATCAGACACCACTGCACACCTATTAAAATAACTGAAATTGAAAATACCACATAAGTGTTGGTAAAGATTTGGAGGAATTGGAAGTCTCATACACTGCTGACAGGAAGGTTAACAGCACTACTACCATGGAAAAAGTCTATAGTTTCTTAAAATGTTATAGTCTAGCTACTGCTCTTGTAGGCATTCATCCAAAAGAAATGAAGGCATATATCTGTACAAACACTCACACATAGCAGCTTTATTGGCAATGTAAAAAAAATTAGAAAAAGCCCAAATGTCATAAACAGGTTTAATAAATACTTATATATCCATAAAGCAGAATATCAGTCAGCAATAAAAGAAATGAACTATTGATACATGTTGCAACATGGATGAATCTTAAAATAATTATGCTGAATGAAAGAAACCAGACCCAAAAAAGTTCATACTGTATTTTTTCATGTACATAAAAATCCACGAAATGCATACATATTTATAATAAAGCATATCTGTGATTATCTAGGAACTAGAGATTTGGTGGGAAGAGTGAAATGGAGGAATTGTAAAAGTACATGATGACACTCTTGGAGGTGGTAGATGTATTGTGATGATAGATTCATGGGTGTATATGTATGTTAAGATTTATCGAATTCTACACTTCAGAAAAAAATTACAAAAGAAAATACTGGGCTCTATATCATAGCTCTCTTACTATGGTCGATTTGATTCTGTTAAAAAATATTCTCTGTGTGCATGGGAGGAGTATACTTCACCAGTCTTTTTTTTTTTTTAATTAATTTATTTATTTTTTCAGCGTAACAGTATTCATTGTTTTTGCACAACACCCAGTGCTCCATGCAATACGTGCCCTCCCTATTACCCACCACCTGGTTCCCCCAACCTCTGAAACTTCACCAGTCTTTGATTTGAGGATGGCTATGTGACTTTGGCCAATGGATAGTGTCAGGTATAAAACAAGGAGGAACTTGAAATGCTGTTATGCTTTTGAACTCACCATCCTTGACTTTGTATTGTCACTAAAATGGCTCCTTCTGAGTCACTGTTGGTCCTTGATCCTGAGCACCAGAATGAAAAAATGTGGAGTATAGCTGCGCCCAAGCCACAGGAGGCCCAGCTCTACCTGCTGCTAGAAGCAGAACCACCCAGTCAGGCATAGCTGAGATCAGCTGACCCTCAGGTGACTTGGAGACACATGAGAAATAAATCCTTATTAGACTATGCTACTAAGATTTTGCAGTTATTCCACAGCAAAAGCTAACTGATAGTTGCACCAAAGATAGCTTTGTCAAAATTGAGACTTGGAGCCGATTGTACATACCTTTGAATCTGGGCTTCCCAAGAGGATCAGTTTCTCTTGTTGGACTTGAGCTAAAGTCGGTTATATTAACTGTGAACAGAAGATAAGAAATTATTTTAGCAAAATATAAAAAAGTTTCTTAATAAAATGAAAGAATATTAAGAACTCTAAATATTTAATATGCCTCCTGGTCAATTGCTTGTGATCTTGATTTCCTTTATAATGATTATACATACTATCCACAATAAAAGGCCTTTAATTGTGTCTGCTGCAGGTGTTCTGAGTATATTAAACAATGATTTAAATATTAAAGTAGGCAATACTCAGTAATAAATATATGTATGATACATTTTTAAATTAGGTTCCATTACCAAAGTGAGGCTTGAACTCATGACCCTGAGATCAGGGCAGTGATCAGCTGAGATCAGGCAGTAGAGCATGCTCTACTGATTGAGCCAGCCAGGCACCCCAAGATATGTCAATAATAATGACACATCTGATTTAGTGAGAAACACTGAGTAATCTAGATCTTTTCAGGAGGATGTCTCTAAAAAACTTGGGTACTTTCTTCTCTATGAAGGGAAGGACTATATTCTATCTCAAAGCTTTAAACATGAGTATAATTTCAAAATTTAAAAAGACTCATATTGGCCATAAAATCAAACAAAGCAGATAATCCAGAACTGAGACACACTTCCCCCTAACTTGAAATCTTTCATTACTTCATAGCTAAGCATCTAGTGTGAAGTGAATGACATACTAACCAAGATCTTCTGATGCGGGAGCTGTTGGTTGCTTTTCATCTGTCTCTGTTCTCTCTGAAGGGGCTTCAGTAGGGCCGAGTGTGGCCCTCAAGGGTGGAGATGTTACTCGGCCCGATAAAATGATTCCTATAATGTGGAGCCAAAGTAGTCAGGCTTTATAGGAGTACTGCCAAGTTCTCATTTATTCTATAAATATTTTTCAGCACTTACAATATATGCCAGGCTTGCAGAGAAAACAAAACTGGTGTCTTTGATTGAAATAGATGTGTGAGCCAAATATACTGAAGCATTACAGATATGGTGAAAAAACTGGATAAAGTCACAGAAAAAGAAAACAGACAGAATAATAATGTCTATGGGGAAAGATGCAGGTAGGTGGGGGGAGGGCAGGAATGCCTTCACAAAGGTTGTGCCAATTAAAAGTGAGATAATCAACAGGGAGGGAGGTACGAGAGCTATATTCTAGGCAGAGGTTGCAAGGAAGAACCAAGCCAGGGAAGCATGAAACTACCTGGTGTGTTTAATTTAAAGGGGCGAGAGCCAAGATACTTAGGGTGCCATGAGAGCTGACTGTGGAAGGACAGGAAAGGTCAGATCATGAAGGGCCTTCCATACCACAGATTTGGACATTGTTTTTAGATGACAAGGACCCACTGAAAGATTTTCACTAGGAAAATAATGAGATGAGAAGGGGATGAATGGTCAGGTTGCAAGTCTGGTGGCCAAGAGGGAAGTCAAAAGATGAAAGTAGTTGTTGAAGGCAAAGGCAGAACAGGTGAATTATATATGGAACAGTGGGATTAGATGGAAGATGTTTTACAGGAAGGCTATCAAGGAGATGGAATGGCTTGACCTGAAGAGTAACTGGCAGCATGGATCGGGCTGGAGAAGAAGGGAAAAGATGCTTACTATAACCTCTGTTCTGTTGACTTCTAAAATATATAAAATATATTCCTGCCCTGCTGTAGAGCTGCTAATGTTTTAGCCCTTTGTCTCTCCCCTAGTACCATAATACTGGGGCCAGCATGACGGCTGGTGAACGGGGGGGGGGGGGGGGGGCTTTCAGTGAGAGGTACAGGATTTCATTTCAGGAGATAACGATAAAGAGATGACAGGACCTCACATTTTCCATTACCCCTAGTAGGTTGGCAACGTACAGTACCTCATTCAAAATAATGCACTTGTTGAAAGGCCTGAGTGAGCTTCTGTCTCACAACATTTAAAAAGGAAAAGTGAATTGGGGGAAATCAGAAGGGGAGAAGAACCATGAGATATGTGGACTCTGAGGAAAAAACTGAGGGTTTTTGAGGGGAGGAGCGTGGTGGGTTGGGTAAGCCTGGTGGTGGGTGTCAAGAGGGCACATATTCCATGGAGCACTGGGTGTGGTGCATAAACAATGAATCTCGGAACACTGAAAAAGTTATATTAAAAAAAGAAATGAACTGGCCTAAGGACACAGGGATGATTTCTGGAACCTCACCCATCCAGTTTTGGGGGCCAACACAAGCACGTGTCCCATGCTCCAAAGACTAGTCTATTGCCTAAACTAGCATGCCAAAAAGGGCTTGTGGTTGCCCAGGAAAATTAACATCACAGAGAGAGAAGGTATATGACCAACATACCTGCACTTCCTGGCTTGCCAGTGACATTATTTGGTGGTAAAGGTTTTCTTCGTGGGGGCATAGGTCTAGGTGGCAAGTGTGGGCGGCGAGTGCCTGGGACTGCGTCTACGAGATTATATTACAGATAAAGCTGGTATAAGGATTTACTCCATATACATGTCAGGTTTTAAAAAATAGAACATTTGGTAAGCAGCAATTGGATGACAGAGGCGAGATTCCATAGAAAAGTGTCTATGAGTAATATATTCTGATATTCATCTAAATCAATTTTGGCAATACACCTAGGAACAATGAAGTCCATTAATATGTGGAAAATATCCTCTAATTATAGGTCTATTTGTCTTTTGAAACTCTACAGATGTAGAGAATTTAACATTTTTGTTTTCTCTATAGACACAATAGTATTTCTGAGTTTCATTGTCCCCCATTGCCTTTGATTTTCAGACTACAATTTCTTATGTCATTAAGGATGTAATTTCTCCTTTAGTGAATGCTCCATCCCACCATCGAAATCTACTATATAATTATAACTGAATAAACACTTTCAGAACTTTCCAAAAGATTACAACAAAGCAGCCTTGACAGCAGAAGCAATAAGCCTATGCCTATGGAAAGCAGGGTCAATATGGACAGTTGTGCATTGCACAAGGGCCCTTAGGAAGGGATACATGAGTTGGAGCTGAAGTTTAACATGCACTCTGCTCACCCATCTGGAGCCCTGGCGCAAGCCTGCCCGCCCAGAGGAAGGGCACATTGTACTAAAGAGCAGAGGGAAGAGGTGCATTTTAATACAATGTACAAGTCATCTTTTCATACTTTGCACAAAGGCTGGCAAGGCTACAGGTACCTAGAGCAATCCACCTTAACCCAAATTTTAAGTCTTGTATTACAGCTTAAAAATTCACCTCCTTCTTTGCATGATATATATTGGTTAAAAATCTTGAAGTAAAAGTGACAACCGAGGAAAATGGCTTGTGACTTTAAGTACTCCTTGGGAGACTAGCGAGGGTACACTTGTGCACGTGCAGGGGAGTGAGTGGGATAACAGAGTATGGATCTGTAGCCCAGGTGTTAGTACACCAGAGTAGGTTTCATAGCAACCTTGTAAATGGCAAAGAATTCTTAATGCAAACCTTTCCAAGTCACCAGCTTCATCATTTTGGCCTATTATATGGAACACAGTCTTAAATTAGGAACATAAATCCTATCAGGCAAAAGGATATTGTAGTAAATTACACAAGAACAAAACTTGAACATGGTGAAAGCTAGAACCCAAAGTGACTCTTCAGCACTTGTCCATTGTGACCCCTCAGAACATTATACAAAGTGATTCTTGAATTAGTACCCCATCAGAGGCTCTTGTTAATATTTGATGTGTGCGTAGAGCACTGTTCATTTCCCCAAAGATAATATTTTATATTTTTAATTTTTTTGGGGGGGAGGGGAGAGATTGAGAGTGAGTATGCACAGGGTGGAAGAGGGGCTTAGAGAGATAGAATCTTAAGCAGACTCCACACCTGACACCCGATGCAGGGCTCCATCTCACAACCCTGAGATCATGACCTGAGTCAAAATCAAGAGTCGGATGCTTAACCAACTGAACCACCCAGGTGCCCCAAAGGGTACCTTTGGGTACTTCTAGAGGAACATTCTAAAAAATATATTTTATTTTAGAATGTTCCTCTAGCAGTACTGTTGGCATGGTTCTTTGAGAGCTGTGAGGATGCTGTTTTTGCTACAACTTTTGACACTGCAGTTTCTGCCCAAGTAGCAGAGAAGAGCAAAGTAAGGGAGTCAGTATCTTTTTCCTTACCTGGTTTTTTGGTGGAGTGGGTAGAGTCCACGGACACATTTTTACCAACACCTGATGGCTTTGGGGCTTGCTTGACCCCTATGAGCAGACAGAATGAAAGGAAGTGAATAAACAGCAAAAATGTGTTAAGTGTTTTTTCACAGAAATTTGATAATCAGTGATAATGTGCATTCAATGCAGAACAGTGGCACTGGTATTTTTGTGCCCAGACATTTTAATTGGCTTCTCCTGTCTGCATATAGAAAATACTCAGAGCACTACATTCATTAGCTATAATAATTTTTCTGAAGAGTTAGAGTTTAATTATGGATCATGGTATTGTCTTAATTTTCCATGATGCCCACACCGTACTGCCTTCCTGGGTGGTATGGTCTTACCAGACAGATTCATATTCAGTGACTGGCCATTTTTTGCCAATATTCATGAGTACATTCTGTGATTTTAAAAAAAGTTTTTCCTCCACCCCCCTAAAACCTCTTAAAATTCCAATGTGCTTGGATTTATCCTTGGTAAGTTTACTTCAAAAATATTCCTGGAGACGCCTTGGCTATCACACTGGTTAGGCCACATACTGGACTTGTAACTCTGAGACTTGTAAATTAGTCCTGGGTAGGCACAGAGCTCCAAATTGCTATTGGAAGAAATTGATCTGAAAATTGTTTTTTTTTGTTTTTTTTTTTCCATTTTATTTATTTTTTCAGCGTAACAGTATTCATTCTTTTTGCACAACACCCAGTGCTCCATGCAAAACGTGCCCTCCCCATTACCCACCTGTTCCCCCAACCTCCCACCCCTGACCCTTCAAAACCCTCAGGTTCTTTTTCAGAGTCCATAGTCTCTTATGGTTCGCCTCCCCTCCCCAATGTCCATAGCCCGCTCCCCCTCTCCCAATCCCACCTCCCCCCAGCAACCCCCAGTTTGTTTTGTGAGATTAAGAGTCATTTATGGTTTGTCTCCCTCCCAATCCCATCTTCTTTCATTTATTCTTCTCCTACATGGGGGGGTAGGGGGATAGGTGAAAATTGTTTTGTATGAAATTTTATCTCCTAAGTCTCTCAAATATAATCTGGTGGTTATTAGTCATTGACCTAAACACCCATGCTAAGAGTTTGAATATCTATCCTAAAGAGAGGGGGAGCCGATTTAGGTTTTGTCTTATTTTTTTGAATTATTATGTTTTACCTTATAAAATAATCTTCCCCACTGTCACTGACAGTCATCATTAAGAAAGAACAGAAACAGACATTATCGATACAAACAGATAAGAATCTATGGACTCCGGGAAACAAACTGAGGGTTTTAGAGGGATGCGGTGGGTAGATAGGTTCACCTGGGATGAGTATTAAGGAGGGTATGTATTTCATGGAGCACTGGGTGTTATGTGCAAACAATGAATCTTGGAACACTAATGATGTACTGTATGGTGACTAACATAAGATAATAATAAAAAAATTCTCTATACTCTGAGGACCTGACTGTAATTCACATACTTAAAAAATAAGAATATTTAATATACTAGTCCATACATGAACAAGGACAACCAAAATCACCACCTTGTTTTGAGTATTCACTGTGTTCTAGGGACTATGTAGAGACATTACACACTCAATCTCATTTAATGTGCAGGCAGATATATTAAAATAATATTGATTAAAATACAGGAGAAACTTTGCCAAAAATCAGATATTAGCAATTAAGTGATGAAATTAATTATTATAAATCAACATTTTAATTAATGTAGAAATAGCATTACAATTATTGACATTATCATTATTATTAATACTATAATAATTATAATAAACATTAATTTATAAACCCCAGTACTGCAATCTCATACTCTCTGCTGCTTGGTTAAGAGAGTATATATAAAATCATGACGAATGTTTATAGGGAGCCATGAATTAAGTGTTGCTTATTTGTAGTAGGGTGAATATGTTTTTGAGGTCAATGGTTATTTTGTGGCTAATCCCACAGGCATGGCAAAAAAAAAATGGCTCATTAGTCTTCTGTACCCACTCTCAGTGTAATGTGGTCATTTGGGTGTTTTTGTTGGAAAAGGACTCATTTGTTCATGGCATAGATGAATGGAAAGTACTTTCATTGTGGGATAACCCGATTTGGTGAACCTGATTTACCACCACTCTTTGAGACTAAAAACTGTATTGTGTGTTCCAGAAGGCTAGTAGATTGTGTGTGCCTGTAGTCATTCTTCTTCACAACACTTTCCCAAATCTTTCTAACTGCAAAACAAAAACAAAGCATTTTGGCTCAAAGCACCTTTCATATTCAGTGCCTTATTTGATCCATACAACCCTTCTGTGTGGGAGATACCATCTAGATCCTACAGACGAAAAAACCCAAGGCAGGGGAAGATTAAGCAACTCACAGCTAGGAAGTGTTGGGACTCAGATAGACATGCACCCAGCTTAAAGCCTAGCCCTTAACCACTAAGTGGCATAGAACAGTGTACTGTCAGCTTCTTGCTTCTGTCATTCCTCACAAAGATGCTAAGGGACATTAGCTTTAGAGTCCTATCTTCTGCCTTTTGTGTGGTTTGAGGCATCACCACTGTAAATGGCCCGGGATGTCAAGCATGTGTCATCCAATAATGCCACTAATGTGTGGGACTCAGAGAATAGCAGATTCTGACAGTGAACAAGTCCTCTGAGCCACAGGGGCTCGTCAATTGGAGATATAGGAGAGAATCCAAAACTCTGCAGGCCTACTTTATGAGTAAGACCAAAGATACAACTTCCCTGGCTTCTTTTCTAATTAAGAGAAAAATCAGCTATGGAATCTGAAAAACAACCTGAGGGTTTTCAAGGGTCAGGGGTGGGAGGTTGGGGCAACCTGAGGGTTTTGAAGGGTCAGGGGTGGGAGGTTGGGGGAACAGGTGGTGGGTAATGGGGAGGGCACGTTTTGCATGGAGCACTGGGTGTTGTGCAAAAAGAATGAATACTGTTACGCTGAAAAAATAAATAAAATGGAAAAAAAAAAGTCACCAAAAATAGTTTTTACTTATATGTTCTTACCAATGAAACTGCATATGCTTCTTTTGTAAAGTGCCAATAAGAATTGTGACATACACTTTTTGGGATAGGCTGGTAGGTGCTAGAGATCTGTTAATACCCTTACACTCCATACTACATTCCTACCATCTGTATAATCATTGACCAAATCTTTATCAAACACTTATGTGTTATATTCCAGTAGGAGATTCATTGTGCTTAATTCTGTTCATTATAATTTAAACAGAGCCATAAAATTTATCAAGTGATCCCTCCTTTCCCTTTTACTTGCCTAAAAGTCCTTGCTATGTGTTTTAGATCATATGTGGAGACTTCTGAACTAACATTAAAAGAATGATAGCTTTCAAAAAAAAAAAAAAAAAAGAAAAATCAGCAGAAACCACCTATTGTGTCAGCTTCTCTATAGGTAGAAACAGAAGCATCTTACTATTAAATATAAGTACCCAAATCAATCAGCAGCTAACCTGGACTTTCTTCAGCCTTCAGAAACAGATAGAAGTTGTCAGGGTAGAAAAATGTTAAGAGCCTTGCGAAAGGCAGCCATGGGGCTCAGGGACAGGGCATTGAACTGGGGATGGGGGATGAACTCCGGTTCTGGCCATGCCTACACCTTACTGTGGTTTGCGTGTCAGCCAGGCAGCAATATGAGCACCAGGGCCCAAACTCCAGTAAACTTCTTTTGCTCTGAATCAGAGAACAAGGGAAGGCCAGAGGTAGCAGAGAGGCGGCGGGAAGGCAAAGGAGGAAGCCAGGAAGAGAGATACTGTGGAGAAAGAATTCCTAGGAATTGGCACTTAATCAGCCAGTCTGGCCCAGGCTATGACCTGAATTCTTTTTCCCTCAGGCAGGATTAATCAACATATTTTCAGAAGGGCAGAACTGGCTCTGAAGTACCAAGTGGAGCGTTAGCATGAGCTCCCATTTGCCATATGGGAGTTCTCCAAAAATCTCTGGATTTACACAGTTTACTCCTTAGCAGTTTATTGTAAAAAATGAAGTTATGATTTTTAACCATGGTAACAAAAATGTTGCACACAAACACAGTAAACTGAAAATCCATTTCCAAATGTATTAGACACTATTCCCGGTGACCAAAAAGGGGTGGTCTTTTTGCATGATTGGTCTCTGTGCCTTCGTCTCCAAATCTCAGCACCTTGCTAAAAAGCCAGGAGTGATGAGCCAGCAGACTGGAAGGGTTAGCCACAGCCCAGAAAAACACATTCCTCATCTCGGAGGAGTCTGGTTTCTGGTTGTCAAGCACACTCTATGGGGGCAGTCAAGTGTGGATTCCTCATTAGGAGGCAGAGAGAGGGGTCTCAGGTTCAAGTATGTAACATATCTGTTAGCCACATGTGTCAAGTTCGTTTCCAGACTATATTTTGCCTGAAACATAATGGACCTTCAACAGAGGACCCGTATAGCTCAGTAACTTCCTTCCATAGGGAGAAAGTTGGAGAATAGAAGTAGTTAGCCTACTCTGTGCTGGACAGACAGCAAACGTTTTCAGCTTTGTGGACCATATTGTCTCCATCACATTTATTTCACTCTACCATTCTATTGTGAAAGCAGGCTATGTTTCAACAAAACTTTATTCATGAAAATAGGCCATGAGCCAGATTTGGCCTGTGGGACTATATAGTCTGTGTGACCTCCTGGTCCAGGGCATGCTTGTTGCATCTCTGCAGTGTAGATCTGAAGTTGGCTGTAATTTTTAGAACACATCAGTGAAGCTGAAACACATCTCTGGAAAACCTGTAAAAGCAGAATGCTGGAAAATGACCCACCTACAACCTCAACTTCTGTAGGGTACTTTCAGACTTTGAGGTGGAGGTGTATTTAAAAATATAGCTAACGGGGCACCTGGATGGCTCAGTGGGTTAGGCCGCTGCCTTCGGCTCAGGTCATGATCTCAGGGTCCTGGGATCAAGTCCCACATGGGGCTCTCTGCTCAGCGGGGAGCCTTCTTCCCTCTCTCTCTCTCTGCCTGCCTCTCTGCCTACTTGTGATCTCTCTCTGTCAAATAAATAAGTAAAATATTTAAAAAAATATAGCTAAGAAATGCATATAAAGCTAGGCAAATATCTGTAATGATGTCATGAAAAAAGAAACCTGACTCAAGATGGTTTAAAGACTCTTGGGTTTATGAAACCATTGCAAGATTTTTATAGAGTCCTAAATAATCAAAGGTCCATAGTTTTAAGACCTCAGAATCTCTTTTTGAGTCTTCTAAGGGCACAATCTTACATGGCCTAAAACTACCTGAGGAATATGTCCTATAAATCCTAAACGCTTCCTTTATCAACTGATTTTTTTTTTTTTTAATGTAAAATATCTGGGCTGAAAATTTCAGCAAGAAAAACTACAGGAAAATATATGTGAGATGGATGAATAATAAAGATAAATATTCTGGACAAGATGTCACATTTGATTAGAAATCAGTTGACACAGAAATTAAGTCTCATTAAGATTCGATAGAAACTAGATGTGAGTGTGGATGAGATAGTGGACTGGGTCAGAGGAGAAAATAAACTTAAAAAAATACCTGCATTTTTAGTAAACAAGCCAGGAAAAAATTATGCAGAATCAAAGTAAGGTGGACTCATGTAATTCATTACTCTGGAGAGAATAGATTTTAAGACATTCTTCTCACGAATTTTTAAAAACCTTATTCCCTAAGCAAATAGTCTGAGAGCTATTAAATTTTCCATTCATTATATCCTACATGTCATCTATGATTTCCAATTTTGATATCATTTACTTCCTTTTTTGCCTTATTGCATTGGGTAAATACTCCACCACTCTTTTCAGCATAAGTGGTAAAAATAGGAATCCTTGTGTTCTTGATGTGAGGAGAAAAACATTCAGATGATTAAGTATGATGTTATTTGCAGGTTTTTCAGATGTGTCCTTTATCAGAGTGAGGAAAATTCCTTCTAGTCTTAGTTTTCTGTGAGTTTCCATCATGAATGGATTTTGAATTTTGTCTAATGGTTGTTTTTTGTATTTATTGAGGCGATGGTATGATTTTTCTCCTTTTCTCTGTTAATGTGATGAATTATACAAATTTGTTCAGATGTTGAGCCAACCTTGCATTCTTGAGGCAAATATCATTTGGTTATTATGTGATATTGTAGTAGATCTGGAAATGTATCACTCTGATGTGGTGAGGCTCTCTCAGCAAAGGCTGATTCTGAAGGAACTGAAAGAGGATGCTGTTTGTGGACTTCACTCCCTGCAGATGGGCAGCATTCCCCAAAGGGGAATTCTATCAGATGATAGAACACATGCAATGCATTTTGGATGGGGATGGAAGTAGAGCAAGGGAAGCAGAAACTGAACTCAGCTTTGTCTACCTGTGCTCACCAACCCATTTCTACTAGCAACCAACAAATTAAAATGAAGAAGCTCTGTTAAGAGGATATTCTTCCACAGTTTAACTAGATGAATTAATACTACCAAGTTGATTTCATCTACACAAAATGGTAATAGATGTCAGTCTGTGTTACAAGGGGCTCTGGAAAAAATGTTTCTATTGCAAATAAACTTATAATAATGCTGTTTTATTTCTTCTGGAAAACAATTGGCATTTTCCTAGTGAGAACCAATACTTGATACACTAAAAGCTAATGACTTTCAAGTTTGATCATAGCTACCTGTTCTTTCATTTGCTTTGTTGACACAAATGCTTTCTTCTATTTTCACTTAGTCAAACTCCAGAGAAGTGTTTTGACTATTAACAAGGTGGTTCGTCTAGACCCAGATTGTTTATGTCAATCTGAGAATCTATGCATTGCCTAATCCCACAACTGGGAATAATAAAAAAACAGCTGAGCACAAATAGATATTGGAATGCTTTCTTGCTTTTCATGAGTCAGGGATTTATAGTAATTGCCTCATTAAATAGTTTGAAGAAAAGTGGATTCCTAGAACTTCACCCACTGTAAGACCCTAATAGAAAAAAAACTTTAAAACAAATATAAATGATTTTTAGACCAAATATCTTCAGGTATTATTCATAACTCACTCTCACTGGGAACCATCATGGATTTATTTATATATGTATTTAAAAAATTCTTATTAACATGCGTTTTTCATAAGCATGCACATGATATGTACTGTTAAAAAACATTGCAAGTGCGTTGGTTTTGTGGAACTCTTAATTTCAGCTCAAGTCATGGTTTCAGGATTGTCAGATCGAGACCTGTATGGGGCTCTGCATTGGGCATGGAGCCTGCTTAAGATTCTCTCTCTCTCCCTCTGTCCTACCCCTTCCCCACCTTAATAAATAAAAAAATAAATAAATAAAGCAAGCAAGCAAGGAAATGATGCAATCCCATATTAAGGCATCTAATAACTACCATTTATCCACTTAGTGAGTTAGGTGTTTGAACTTTAATCAGATAACTGTCTTAGTTATCTGCATGACTCCTACTTCCAGAGATCTGGTTGGATTAGGGCAATGTCATTTAATTCCCAAATTAAGCTGAATGTTTTGGTAATGTTACTATGCCTGTAGCCAGTATGATTAGCTGTTAGCTGCTCTTGTTAGACTATCATGTTCCACACTGCCAACAGTTGCAGGTCTTATAAAAAAAAAAATGTAATGGTACTGGTGAAACCACCAACTTAAAAACAAAGTGATTACAGTCTTGAGGTTTGAGCCTATGTATGGAAAGTGTTTCTGAAATTAGAGAAAACAGTTATTTTGATATTTTTATCCAATAATACATATTAATCAAGACCTTTTCAATAATCAAGACTATACATGGTAGCTGATTTTATGGACTGAGTTTAGAAAAGAAAAATTCTTTTTCTATGTTTTCAAACACTGGAAATGATTTTAGAATGAGTTACAATTTCCAATTCCAGTTATATTAAGAACTTCCAAAACTGGTGAAAAAGAAATTTGAACTGTGAATTCAATAAAAATACAAATTTTGAATGAACACTTTTATAGTTTGGAGAGGATCAAAAAGAAATAAATTTGTGATCATTACCTGTTCCCATTCCATTCCCTTTGGGTGTCCTACTGGGTTTGAGTCTACTAGGTCTTGTAGTTGTCTTATTCAGAACTGTAATAAAGTGGGAAAGAAATAGGTTAGAAATTTTCTCGTTAAAACCTTGCAGCCAAGGCAAACAGAAGTTCCCAGAGAATTGGAAGTCATTTAACTAAGCAACAGAAAAAATGATCGCTTACCAAAAACTATTGTTTAAAATATGGAAACCGCAAGTCTGGTTTAAAAATCATAGACTTGAATGTGGGAAGAATGACCTGATTTTTTACTCTGAGGTGATCACTGGCTTGAAGAACTAACTGGCAAGGGAATTTATAGGTCTAAACGGGAAATCCCTCAGAAATCTATTTCTAAGCACTAGATACATTTCAAAACAGAACTGAAGAAAGATCAGGACTACATATATATCCAATGAAAAACCAAAACTTGAAGCATCTTTACATGCCAAGGCCTTAATTCATGACTCATAAGTTGGTGGGTCTTTTGCAGAGGTCTCTACATACAGGTGTTCCCTCTTAACCTGGTACAAGTTCACTGTTGAACATAGAGTATGATGAAGTCATTTTAATTTCTCTTCTGCTCTATGGAGAGCCAGAGCATTGCCAGTGCTTTAAGAGGTCACTTGTCATATCCTCTGGAAGACTCTTCAAGGAAAAGCACAAAGTATATTGTGGTTGGGAGAGCAAGCTCTGGAGCCAGAATTTCTTGCCTTCAAATCTACTTCCTACCTCTTTTCATGCTTTGGCTTCCTCAACTGTACCCCACAAGACACATGGCAAGCTCTCAGTCAATGTTAGCCATTGTTGTTATGGTTTCATTATTGTGTATAAACCTTTACTATAACCAGCCACACATTAAGCTCATGGTACAGAGGGCACATGGAGATGTATTTGTTTATAAGAGATGTCTGTGCCTTATTACCTTTGGGTCTTGGAAGATTACTGCCAACCCACCCCACAGAACACACACACACACACACACACACACACACACACACACACACAACCACACGGAATCTGCAGAAACTGAAGTATAAAAATGATTTCTTTTCCCATATGCCCAGAGAGATGTAGATGAAGAACATTAATTTATAAGCCAGCTTCATTATTTAGAACTTTAAGACAACTTAGAATTGCAGCAACAAAATGTCAGTGTCTTTGGTACATCTTGTGCTTTAGCACAGGAACAATTTACATGAACCAGATCAGCCTCTCCAAGTTAACTTTTCCTTAACAAACTCCAGTGACAGAGATCCTAGAACTTTTGGAGAATTCAATAAATGTAAAGTATTTTCCAATGCTTATCATTTTTATCGCATATGACCTATAAAATATGTGCATATGTGTGTGTGGGTTTTATTTTCTGAAGGAATCAAGGAAATATGTTCTCCCAGAACAAGCATCTTTTATAGTAGAATAGACCATCTCTTCTTAAATATTATTTGAGAGCTAGTAATATCTGAATAGCTAACTCTAATTCTTTTCCTATAATTTCAATAGAAAACTGAAGGAGTATGTGTAAGATTTACACACAGATGCTATTCTAAAAATACTTCTTTACTGATAAATTTCCTTGGGAGTCTTTATATCTGGTCATCCTTAAAAACATTAGTCACGGGGCACCTGGGTGGCTCAGTGGGTTAAGCCTCTGCCTTCAGCTCAGGTTGTGATCCCAGCATCCTGGGATCGAGCCCCATATCGGGCTCTCAGCTTGGTGGGAAGCCTGCTTCTCCCTCTCCCACTCCCCCTGCTTATGTTCCCTCTCTCGCTCTCTCAAATAAATAAATAAAATCTTAAAAAAAAAAACATTAGTCACATTTTATCATTACCATAGATTCATTATTACCTCTCCACAAGGATTTGAATTTCTGCATATCTTTTATTGCCATTTAGAGATATATATCCCTCCCTTGGTGTATGCTATTGTTTCAATACATTTTATACCTTCTCAGGTGTGCTGATTATTTAGGTCATTGGAAAGAGAAACAACTTACCGGGTCTGATGTGTGCTTTGTCCGGTATTCTGGGCCTCACAGGAGTAGTATACAATCTGTGTGGTGCTGAAACAGAGGAAAGGCTTTGTATTTAATCATCAACTTTCCATTAAATGGGGAGTTAGTATCCTAGGGACTAGCAACTCATACACTTTGCATGGAAGTAGAAAGGATGTTCTGAAACCTGCAATTATGCATCACAGCATTGCTGCTAAAGGAAAATAAAACAAGCATACATATTCATGACTGGAAATAAAGGCACAGAGTGAGCTAAGTCATTTGTAACGTGTGTCAAAGATTAGTCTTCATTTCGTCCATGTTTCTCAAAGGCATTTTATTTTGCGCAATGGTTGTTAACATGGTAAACATATAAGCCAACCATCCATCCATCCATCCATCCATCCATCCACATCTCTCAATTAGGAAGTCATAGTGGAATATTATTTTGGTCAAGAAGACAGGTAATCTCAAAAATTGAAAAAGTATTTTTAAGTAGGTTAAAAGATTAGGAATGCTGGTCTCTATCAAACTGTCCTAGCTCATAACCCTGAAATGAATACTCACTTAGTCCTATCCATTAAAGCTTTAGGAATGGGAGACAATGATCTTTGTTGCTCTGCCTATCAAGAGAGGATGAGCAAGGAGCAAGAAACTGGGGCAAGTCCTGGAAGCAACACACCACCTTGTCATTTCCTGGTCCTGTTATTCAGGGCCTGCATGGTGAGGACTCCTAATGAAGACTTGCTGAATAAATTTAAAAAATGAGCGACATTGTAGCAGGCAAACTCATGAGAAACTAAGCTGAAATCCGTTTGCTTCCTAAGGTTTTAAAGTGTGCTCCCTTCCCTCCTCTCCTCACCTTCAACATACCACACTGCCTCCTTAACACCACCCTGCTGGTAATGCTTTAGCTAAGACTGGAAAAAATTTTTCTTGCAAACTATGTAAGTAGATTACATCGTTTTGATGATTTTGTTCACATCTTAAGTGGGTATTTATATAATCATAAATCAGCAATTCTTTTCCTACCAAGTTAAAAAAAAATACACCTGTGAAATAGATTATAATGCAGCTCATTTATAAGCTTCCAGTGTGAAGACTGATGAGCAGAATTTTGCCATATTTCAAGCCAAAAACAGCAGAAATATACTGAAATTCCTCATAGGTTTATCGTGGGCCTTTCAAAGTGTTGCAGCTAGGGTGAGCAGAGGCACTGATGTTATAAAAAACTAATTCTCATTACACCCTCAAATGGTGTCATGATGATTTACAAAGGTTTTTGTTCAAAATTCTCTTTGATAGTGGTAGGATTCCCTGTGAATTGAATCTATTTCAGTTTTTCATCTTAATTTCTTCAATGTTAAAATGTTTTAGCTCAAAGAAATACAAGGATCTTGGTTCTTATTATTCTTCTTCTAGGACAAATATTCATTTTTAAACTTTAGATAGGAAAGGTATATAAAGCAGAACACAGACATAATCAGGACTATACTTGGTATTTCAAAGCCATAGGATCAGAATTTTTGCTTTTTTTCCCCACAATCTTTACTCAAATCTAGATAGACTTTTTCATACCAGTGCTAGAATATAACTTCAGTTTAGACTGTGAGTTACTCATACAGTTCATCACTAAATAACACAAGGCCTTTAGAAAACTGCTCTAGGGTTTTAATTTTAAACTGAAAGAAAAAGAAAGAAAAGGAGCTTTGTGAACATACGTCCACATAGTTTTTAGTGACTAATAATTTTAAAGGATGCTTTTGTACCAGTTTTATAAAAACCTATTTAAGAAGAGCATTAAGAAATACTACATGAAGTTAACATCAAAACTAAACAAATAGGATTATAGGAGAAACACCTTGAAGGTGTCATGTTCTGCCCAGCACAGAGAGAGGGTAAGGAAGACATAACTTTCCCTGGGGTTGGGGGGCAGGGATAAGGGAGTGGAAACAAGTAAAATAAACAGTGTACCCAAAGTATCTCTAGTCAAGCGAGTTTCTATTACAGTTTGAGAAAGGCAAAGAAGAGCATGAGTATTTCAGGGTTTTGGTTACGGCATGCTGCAGGGATTGTCTCAGCAAAGGAGCAAGGGTGTCACAGAGAAATGGGGTTGGAGATTCTATTAGCAGGCTCATGCTGTCGGTTTTTGACACAAAGTTTTTTTGGAGGCCTTGGGTCCCATCATGGAGGTTGGGATATCAAAGAGCCACACAGATCATGGTCCACACATGGGGAGAGTATAAAGACCAAGAGGAACCATTTCGCCTCCCAGCACCTCTCTCAAAATGCCCAGGGCTGCCTTATGCCTCTAATGCCTGATGTTAAAAATACAATACAACAAATGAAATCTTGCCATTTGCGACGACGTGGATGGAACTAGAGCATATCATGCTTAGTGAAATAAGTCAGTCGGAGAAAGACAACTATCATATGATCTCCCTGATATGAGGACATGGAGAAGCAACATGGGGGGGGTAGGGGGATAGGAGAAGAATAAATGAAACAAGATGGGATTGGGAGGGTGACAAACCATAAATGACTCTTAATCTCACAAAACAAACTGGGGGTTGCTGGGGGGAGGTGGGATTGGGAGAGGGGGAGGGGGCTATGGACATTGGGGAGGGGAGGCAAACCATAAGAGACTATGGACTCTGAAAAACAACCTGAGGGTTTTGAAGGGTCAGGGGTGGGAGGTTGGGGCAACCTGAGGGTTTTGAAGGGTCAGGGGTGGGAGGTTGGGGGAACAGGTGGTGGGTAATAGGGAGGGCACGTTTTGTATGGAGCACTGGGTGTTGTGCAAAAAGAATGAATACTGTTACGCTGAAAAAATAAAATGGAAAAAAAACACAAATAAAACTAAGAAAATATAAAAAAAAATACAATATAACAAAACAGTTGACTGACTACTCCACAAAGCTCAGGCACACTTTTATGAAGGTTTTATGAGGGTGACCCTAGTGATGCACAGCATGGCTTTGTGAAAGTGAGCCCTGAGGATAAAGTGGGACTATGGTGTTGGACCAGATGGTGAATGCTACTCCCATCCTTATGATAGGTTCTTTCCTAGGGTGTTCTTTGTCACCTCATATCAGTGAAGGCCCTGTGAGTTCACTTTAAAGATTCTTGGTCCAAGCCTAGAAAAGTAGGAACCTTAGGGCAGCACAATTTAGGCTCAAGCTAATGATCCTCAGAACATACAGGACCTCGTATAAATATGTTAAGACGTTTCATATAATGATATCAGATCCTGGATATACACCCCATCAGCTATGAAATTCCTATGTGGTAGAACCATGTTCTAGAAAGAATTTGATAAAAATTCCACATACACTAGTAATGGTGATACAGTATTGACATTCCCACTGAAGTTTAACAAAAGCAAAGCAAGGAAAAAACAGGCCTCTAATCTTTTATTCTCAATTCTGAAATCCATAAAGCTTTAAAAAGCTGTAATCTTTTCTTCATCTGGCAACATAACCTGAACTGAATAGTCTTTTTTATGTTGCTTATTAAAAATATTTACATATTTTGCTGCAAAAACAATGTATTTCATTATGGGATTCCAACTACCTTCTATAAAGTAAGACATTAATTGCTTCTATTAAGCAAAAACATAAAAAATAAACCTACAAAAATGAGGATGTGTTATGGATGTGACATGATTGACCATCAGTTGTTAATACTGGAAGCTGGTCTTGAGGACGTGGGAGGGCTGTCATTATGTTAGGTTTCTTCTGTGTGGATGCATAAATAAATAGAAACTTAATAAATAGGAGGGTAATAAGGTAAGTAACAAACATTTAAAACATATAAAAAATGAAACCAAACTAGTAAAAGATTGAGAACATTTATAAGAACTATCCTATGCCATAAAGTGTTCTAGTCCTCTTTAGAATATGTACTGCTCTACTTATTATAAAATATCTTAAAATCAGATTTTTTATAATTTTTCTTATTTCAAATTTCTTATACCAAATATTCTCCACAAATTATAACTGACAATAAATAAAATAAATGTGTCTTCTAACTTCTTAAAAAAAAGTTTACTTTTGTCTTTTGGGCTTCCTGCCATATGAAAGATGTAGAGGTGAACAAAAAGGATCATTTAGAACAGAAAGAAAAAAAATCCAAAATACCAGAAATCCACAGCTGGTTATAACCTAAGTAGGATAGAAAAATATACAAAGGATAGACTTCTGAGAACATGGAGATAGAGCTTTGTGTACGCAGGTTCATTTCCCAAGAAGCAGAAAGGAAGAAATAAAGGAAATAGCCCCCAAACCTTCCCTTAATATTTAAATATAAGTTGTCTTAAAAAAATTGATTCTTCTCCTTACTAGTTTCCTTTCTCAGGTTACAGTATCAATGTGCTTATGTAATAGAGGAGATGGGACAGAGGGAGGCAGAGAGAGAGCATGAGGAAGGATGGGGAGAGGGAGAAGAATGGGAAAGAAAAAAAAGCTAATACGGATTCTTATTTATCAGATGTGGAAAATGAGACAAATGAAGATTAAACAAACTAAAAAAGCATGGTGGGAAGAGGCTTTCATTCTCAGTTCTCAGCATCACATGGTCAACCCTACATTCAAAGCAAAGTTCTAATTAAATAAACTGTCTTTCCTACATTCAAGCGATGTACATATAAATATTCTTATTCAGCTGATATTCTGCACCTGTATTAATTTACTGTGATGAAAACAGACATTCTGAAAAGAAAATTTTTTTCCTCATTAAAAATGAAAATAAATAGTTTACTATACAGAAGTGGGGATATAGCATTACCCTGAGTTGTCACCAATTCGGTTGTTAGTGGAATCTTAGTTGTGAAGAATTTTTGAGTGGATTGGTCAGTTTCTGCTGGGAAGAAACACAGTAAGATTGGTGGTTTTCAGTAATTATCATCATGAACATATCAAAAAAACCCACACTTCTTTCTGCCCCATGGGAAATTGCATTTATAAGTATGCCTTATCATCACAAAATTTGAAGGTTAAAGGTACATTTAAAAAAGTCATTTATTATATTTGCTATCTTCTGTCCTATTCTTTTAATGATTATTATAAGGATTTCCAAAAACTTTTAGTTCACAATTACTATTTTATGATCCGGGAGAGTTACAAACTGTGTCTCTCAACTGCTTTTATATATTACTGTCTTCATGCCTCCCCTCTATTCTATAAACTCCACAAGTTATTCATGTGAACTGGAAAAGAAATACATGGTATGAAAATAGGTACTTTACACTGTATGAGAATAAATATTCTTCTATTTATGTGATGTGAGAGTCAAAGTTTATTGACATAGACACATTGTTTTATTGACAAAGACACATTGTTCTGGCAAAATAAGAAAACTAAGTGTGGCACTACTTCTACTTCCATATTATCTTTAAGTAATCACAGCATCATATGGACACAGGAAATTACTTTTCCACTTTACCACACCTTGTATCCAAGAAAATACTTGAGGCATAGAATACACTCTTGTCTTTTTTTTTTCTGCCCTGGTTTATAATCTGGACTCTGGTCATAACAGATATACTTGTGACCATTGGCAGGTGATGGCTCTTACTTCAATAAACCAAGGTACATTAAAATAAAATAGGCTGTAGAAGCTACATAGCATATCTAGCAATGGTTCTTGAAAAGTACTTTTGACTTTGTGGTCATGGGGGATATTCACTTTGTGGATATGGCTAGAATAGATGAATATTTGAAAATTAGGGTGTGTTGCTCAGTTTTAAATTTGTGCCTTTGAAAAGGATTTCATTTTAAAATATTTTCTGTAACTTCATCTCAGTACACACACACAAAGGATAGATTTATTTGAAAAGGGGTGAAGGGAGGAAAATAAGGCCACTGATTTAAACACAGTTAGATATATTTTGGACAGGGCAGAGGAATCAACAAACACAAGCTGGGAATTCTTGATTTCTCACTCATTTTCAATCAAGGGTCAGACAAACTGGGGTTTTCCATGCCATGAAAGCCTTGGTACTGAACTGAAAGCATGGCTCACTCACCCCCACCAACCTTCCAGATGCACCTGGCCATCCTTGTTTCTCCAGAGGAGGCACATGCTCATCCCATTAGCCTGACCACCATTCTCTGAAATGCCTCTCTCCCATCTATCTTTAACCTGAAAGAACCCTTCACATCTTTAACTTCAACTCTCACTCCAGCTTGAAAATCTGGTGTAAATATTGCCTCCTCCCCTGATGCACCTAGTATTTGGCTTCTTTAACACGTTGCTCATTTCTCTACCACACTTGTTTGTACAACACTGGGGTGAATCCCAGGAGCTCTGGTGACTGAGTATGCAGGTTCCAATCCAGCTCTAACATTAGCTGTGTGACTTAGCCCAATTTTTAAATATCTTTATGCCTCAATTCTCTAATCTATAAAATGGGGCAAGTAATAGAATCTACCTCAGCATTGTGGGATTTAAATGAAAGCATTACACATAGTGCACTGGGGGACAATGAAAAAGCACTATTATCACTAATCCTGTTTTTTCATATTAGATGCTGAGCTCTCCAGAGTAAGGACTCCCCCTTAAAAACAGTTTCTTTTTTAGAACTCCCATTGTTTAACATTTCACTCAACACCCATAAAATACTCAATAAATTGAAAATGAAATTTTTCTTCCCAAAGGTGGTTTCAAATATGTAAAAAAAGCAACCAAAAAGTATAGCAGTGATACACTTTGGGAACATTCCTCTCTTTGAACAGTTAAAATTTTGTTGAGACATTTTAAAATATTCTCATTTTCAATTGAAAACCAGCATAAATATTAGAAGGACAAATATACATTTAATGTAAAAGAATCAAGTGAATGGAATGGATTTTTTTATAATGGTAAAAAGAGACCCTCTATTGTTAAGAATCATTGATATGCACAATGTACACATAGCTACTTCAAAGGCAATCTCTGAAATGTAGGTCCTTATTGGGCTGAAATATGAAAAATAAATTTACCCAGAGTGGTTTTCAGTTCCTCTTCACCAGTACTTGGTGAAATCATGGGTATAAAAGGACTGCCTCGTGTCTCTAAAGGAGCTGCAAAAGAAAAGCACAAGTGTTGTAAATCTTTAGATGCAAAAGCCAGCACCAGACCAGAATATTACATGAGATTCCTTCATTTGACACAGAAAAATGAAAACATGAAATGGGTCATGAAGAAGAAAGATGTACACAGAACCTTCAGGAAAGTGACTGTGGAATATAAGAATAATGGTTCTCAACTGTTTTTTTTTTTCCTCTCCCCCACTAGGACAGATAAGAAATAACATTCATGGCTTGACACACTTCATGACCATCCCTGGTTAAGATGGGGTATGAGTTAGAAACAGTCCTGTTCTGTTAGCACAGCTCTCACTCTCTCTCTCTCCCTCCCATTCAAGAGAACATACAGGGTTATAAAAGTGAGTGAAAATATTCATTATTGCAGTGGTCATCTGAAGTCTCCTCAAGTTTATTTTTGAAAGTAAACCATTGGCAAATTTCAGTATTTTGGTCAACATTAAAAATAATTACTTGTCAGAACCTTTCCTAATTTGTCATGTGCTAGTGTGTTGTAGCACTACAGCTGAGAACCATTAAACATGCAGAAAATGTTAACTAGATGGGCATGAGCATGTGGACTCATTCTGAACATGGAAGTAAATGAAGTAGATACAAATGAACTCAGTAATGAGTGGTCTTAAGTTGGTCTTCAGAACAAAGCCTTTACAACAGTGAAGACATTGCTATTGTATTTTGCAAAGAGCAAGAGTAATGAGAATGAGATGATGAGGTGGATTGAGAAGAGATGATGTGTCAATATGACAAACTGAGAAAGACCTGAAATTGGACCATAGTAAAGAAAACAATTAGAGGTGGTTGGTAGAGGAAAACCATTACCTATTGTTGTCTCTGGTGGATCAATTCTAAAGGTAACAGGTTGCAGAACTAGGCCAAAAGCAAATCAAGGAAATATATTTATGAAAATTACTACTTGGTGAAGTAAACATAATTTCTGTGTTTATGCTTCTATTTGAACATTTAAACTTTCTCGAAGAATCATAATAAATATAAGAAAATTCTACATATTAGATGACACTTAGGAAAATTTAGCTAAAACTTCAAAGGTCTCAGAAAGCAGAGCCAGAGATGGAGAGGGAGCCACAAGGTGGAGCCACGAACCGGAGCCATGAGCCAGAGCCATGAGCCGGAGACACAAACCAGGCTGTCCAGGCACCCATGGAACCCGCAGCATGCCGGGGCTGGGACTGGCCTGGCTGAGCGTCCTGGTGCCACAACTGGAGGCAGGCACCACTCATGCCTGGGCCACCGTGCTCTTGGGCTCTGCTCTGGGGTGCACCTTGCCTGGATTGTGGTTGATATATTCAGCTATACATCCCCTCAACAAACTCTCACCAAAATAACTAGGAGGAGGAACACCCAACAGAGGAAAAATTCAGACTGTGCCCTCTGCCAGAGAACTATTGGATGTGGACATAAACAGTATGTCAGAAAGGGGTAACAATTATCCAAGCAATGGCTAGTTTGGAGAAGACCATTAGTGACAACATAGAATCTCTAAGTGCGGAAGTGAGAGCCAATCTGGCAGAAGTTAAAAATGCTATCAACATTCGGGTACACGTGCCCCTTCGGATCACTATGTTTGTATCTTTAGGGTAAATACCCAGTAGTGCAATTGCTGGGTCATAGGGTAGTTCTATTTTCAACATTTTGAGGAACCTCCATGCTGTTTTCCAGAGTGGTTGGACCAGCTTGCATTCCCACCAACAGTGGAGGAGGGTTCCCCTTTCTCCACATCCTCTCCAGCATCTGTCATTTCCTGACTTGTTAATTTTAGCCATTCTGACTGGTGTGAGGTGATATCTCATTGTGGTTTTGATTTGTATTTCCCTGATGCCGAGTGACGTGGAGCACTTTTTCATGTGTCTGTTGGCCGAAGCAACATGGGGGGGTAGGGGGATAGGAGAAGAATAAATGAAACAAGATGGGATTGGGAGGGAGACAAACCATAAATGACTCTTAATCTCACAAAACAAACTGGGGGTTGCTGGGGGGAGGTGGGATTGGGAGAGGGGGAGCGGGCTATGGACATTGGGGAGGGGAGGCGAACCATGGGAGACTATGGACTCTGAAAAACAACCTGAGGGTTTTGAAGGGTCAGGGGTGGGAGGTTGGGGGAACAGGTGGTGGGTAATGGGGAGGGCACGTTTTGCATGGAGCACTGGGTGTTGTGCAAAAAGAATGAATACTGTTACGCTGAAAAAATAAATAAAATGGAAAAAAAATGCTATCAATGAGATCCAATCTAAAATAATCTAAATACTCTATCAACTAGGGTAACTGAGGCAGAAGATTAAATTAGTGATCTAGAAGACAAACATAGAAAAGAAGGATCAGGAGGAGGCCTAGAACAAACAGTGTAGAAGCCATGAAAACAGAATTCGGGAAATAAATGACATTTCAATGTCAGAATTATTGGGTTCCCTGAGGGGATGGAGAAAGAGAGAAGACTAGAAGATATAGTTGAATACATTCTGGATGAAACTTTCCCTAATCTGAGGAATGGAACAAGTGTTAGTGTCCTAGAGGCAGAAAGGACACCCCCTAAGATCAATAAGTCTGGAAAGACAACCAGACACTTAATTGTGAAATTCATGAATCATAATTTCAGACAGGAGGTCTTAAGGGCAGCTAGGGGGATGAGATTCCTTATGTTCAGAGGAAGGATCATCAGAATAACATCGGACCTGTCCACAGAGATCCGGCAAGCCAGAAAGGGCTGACAAGACATATTCAGGACACTAAATGAGAAGAATATGCAGTCAAGAATACTTTATCTAGCAAGGCTGACATTCAGAATGGATGGAGAGATAAAGAATTTCCAAGACCAGCAAAGTTTAAAAGAGTATGTGACCACCAAGCCAGCACTACAAGAAATATTAAGAGAAGTTCTATAAAAGAAGGAAGAACTCAAAAGTGACACAGAGCAGAAATCTACAGAGACAATCTATAGAAACAAAGACCTCACAGGCAATATGATGTCAATAAAAACGTATCTTTCAATAATCACTTTCAACGTGAACGGCCTAAATGCTCCCATAAAATGCATAGGGTTGCAGATGGGATAAAACGATGGGACCCATCCATATGCTATCTACAAGAGACACATTTGGGACCTAAAGATACATCCAGACTGAAACTGAAAGGATGGGGAATCATCTTTCATGCCAATGGGCCTCAAAAGAAAGCTGGGGTAGTGATTCTCATATCAGATAAATTAGATTTTAAACTAAAACTGTAGTCAGAGATAAAGAAGGACACTACATCATTCTTGAAGGGTCTATTTACCAAGAAAATCTAACAATTGTAAATATTTATGCCCCTAATATGGGAGCAGCCAACTACATAAGCCAACTGTTAATCAAATAAAGAGTCATATTGATATGAATACATTAATTGTAGGGGATCTTAACGTGCCACTCTCAATAACAGACAGATCATCCACGCAGAAAATCAATAAATAAACAAGAGCATTGAATGACACATTGGACCAGATGGACCTCATAGATATATACAGAACATTCCACCCTAAAAAAACAGAATACTCATTCTTCTGGAGCACATATGGAACTGTCTCCAGAATAGATCATATACTGGGCCACAAATCAGAGCTCAACTGATACCAAAAGACAGATTATTCCCTGCATATTCTCAGACCACAATGTTTTGAAACTGGAACTCAACCAAAAGAAAAAGTTTGGAAGGAATTCAAACACTTAGAAGCTAAAAACCATCCTGCTCAAGAATGTTTGGATCAACCAGGAAATCAAAGAAGAACTTAAACAATTCATGGAAACCAATGAGAATGAAAACACATCCGTCCAAAACCTATGGGATATGGCAAAGGCATGCCTAAGGTGGAAATACATAGCCATCCAAGCCACACTCAAAAAAATTGAAAAATCCTGAATACACCAACTCTCTTTACACCTTAAAGAACTGGAAAATCAACAACAAATTAAGCCATTCCCATGCACAAGAAGAGAAATAATCAAGATTAGACAGAGATCAATGAGTTAGAAACTAGAGATACAGTAGAACACATCAACAAAACTAGAAGCTGGTTCTTTGAAAGAATCAGTAAGATTGATAAACCACTGGCCAAAGTAATCCAAAAGAAAAGAGAGAGGACCCAAATTAATAAAATTATGAGAGAAAGGGGAAAGATCACTACTAACACCAAGGAAATAGAAGCAATAATCAGAAATTATTATCAATAGTTATATGCCAATAAGTTAAGCAACCTAGTAGAAATGGATGCATTTCTGGAAACCTATAAATGTCCAAGACTGAAACAGGAAGAAACTGACAACCTGAATAGATCAATATCTAGTAACAAGATTGAAACAGTGATCAAAAACCTCCCCCCAAAAACAAGAGCTCAGGACCTGATGGATTCCCTGGGGAATTCTCCCAAACATTCAAAGAAGAAATAATACCTATTTTCCTGTCACTGTTTCAAAAAATAGAAACAGAAGGAAAACTTCCAGACTCTTTAGGAAGCCATTACCCTGATCCCCAAACCAGGCAAAGACCTCATCAAAAAGGAGAATTTCAGACCAATATCCCTGATGAATATGGATGCCAAGATTCTCAACAAGATCCTTGCTAATAGGATCCAACAGTACATTAAAAAGATCATCCACCATGACCAGGTGGGATTTAGCTCTGGGATTCAAGGGTGGTTCAACATTCACAAATCAATCGATGTAATAGAACAAATCAATAAGAGAAGACAGAAGAAACACACAGTCCTCTGAATTGGTGCAGAAAAA
This sequence comes from Meles meles, assembly GCF_922984935.1. Taxonomy (NCBI): domain Eukaryota; kingdom Metazoa; phylum Chordata; class Mammalia; order Carnivora; family Mustelidae; genus Meles; species Meles meles. The sequence continues at coordinate 114,159,072 of NC_060069.1, read as the reverse complement.
GCATTTGACAAAATACAGCATCCATTCTTGATTAAAACTCTTCAAAGTATAGGGATAGAGGGAACATTCCTCAACTTCATAAAATCTATCTATGAAAAACACACAGTGAATATCATTCTCAATGGTGAAAAGCTGACAGCCTTCCCTTTGAGATCAGGAATACGACAAGGATGCACACTCTCACCACTGTTGTTCCACATACTACTGGAAGTTCTAGAAACATCAATCAGACAACAAAAGGAAATCAAATTGGCAAAGAAGTTGTTAAACTCTCTCTTTGTGGATGACATGATACTTTATATGGAAAACTCAAAAGACTCCACTCCAAACTACTAGAAGTCATATAGCAATTCAGTAATGTGGCAGGATACAAAATTAATGTACAGAAATCAGTTGCTTTCTTATACACTAACAACGAAAATACAGAAAGGGAAATTAGAAAATCGATTCCATTAACTATAGCACCAAGAACCATAAGATACCATGGAATAAAACTAACCAAAGAGGTAAAAGATCTGTACTTGAGAAACTACAGAACACTCATGAAGGAAATTGAAGAAGACACAAAAAAGATGGAAAAGCATTCCATGCTCATGGACTGGAAGAATAAACAGTGTTAAAATGTCTATACTTCCCAGAGCAATCTATACTTCCAATGCCATCCTGATCAAAATTCCACCAACATTTTTCAAAGTGCTGGAGCAAACAATCTGAAAATTTGTATGGAAGCAGGAAAGACCCTGAATTGCTAAGGAAATGTTGAAAAAGAAAAACAAAACTGGGGGCATCATGTTGCCTGATTTCAAGCTTTACTACAAAGCTGTGATCACTGAGACAGCATGGCACTGGCACAAAAACAGACACGTAGACCAGTGGAACAGAGTAGAGAGCCCATATATGGACCCTCAACTCTATGGTCAAATCATCTTCAACAAAGCAGGAAAAAATATCCAGTGGGAAAAAGGTAGTCTCTTCAATAAATGGTGCTGAGAAAATTGGACAGCTATGTGTAGAAGAATGAAGCTTGACCATTCTCTTACACCATACACGAAGATAAACTTGAAATTGATAAAAGACCTCAATGTGAGGTCTGAATCTATCAAAATCCTAGAGGAGAACATAGGCAGTAACCTCTTTGACATCGTCCATAGCAACTTCTTTCAAGACATGTCTGCAAAGGCAAAGGAAACAAAAGCAAAAATGAACTTTTGGGACTTCATCAAGATCAAAAGCTTTTTCACAGCACAGGAAACAGTCAACAGAACAAAGAGGCAACCCATGGAATGGGAGAAGATAATTGCAAATGACACTACAAAGGGCTGATATCCAAGATCTATAAAGAACTCCTCAAATTCAACACTCAAAAAACAGATAATCATGTCAAAAAATGGGCAGAAGACATGAACAGACACTTCTCCAAAGAAGACATATAAATGGCTAATGGACACATGAAAAAATATTCATCATCATTAGCCATCAGGGAGATTTGAATCAAAATCATGTTGAGATACCACCTCACACCAGTTAGAATGGCCAAAATTCTGTGGATGTGAAGAAAGTTTCCCTTCTCCACATCCTCTCCAACACCTGAAGAGGATGTGGAGAAAGAGGGACCCTCTTACACTGTTGGTGGGAATGCTAGTTGGTGCAACCACTTTGGAAACACTGTGGAAATTCCTTAAGAAATTCAAAATAGAGCTATCCTATAACTCTGCAATTGTGCTACTCGGTATTTACCCCAAAGGTACAGATGTAGTGAAAAGAAGGGCCATCTGTACTCCAATGTTCACAGCAGCAATGGCCACAATTGCCAAACTGTGGAAAGAACCAAGATGCCCTTCAACAGATGAGTATATAAAGAAGATATGGTCCATACATACAATGGAGTATTATGCCTCCATCAGAAAGGATGAATATCCAACTTTTGTATCAACATGGATGGAACTGGAGGAGATTATGCTCAGCAAAAAAAGATAAGCAGAGAGAGTCAATTATCATATGGTTCCACTTACTTGTGGAGCATAAGGAATAAAATGAGAATGGAAATGAAAAAAATTCATGCAGTTTATAGGATTAAATCTTCACAAAAAGGAAATATACATTCTATATCCATAATTTTCTCCAAACTTCTTCCATATCACAATGATTAAAAAATGTATTTATCTCAAAAACATTTTTTGAAAAACATACTTCCTAACTGGGAAAAGAGAATAATTTATTTACCAGGTTTGCTCTGAGAGACTTCAGGGTCTGGTTTAGGGGGAAGAAGCACATCTCTTGGAACTGAAAGAAAAAAAGATTATTAAACACTGAACTCTAAATGCCACATCTGGAGTGAAACCCAACCCACAGATAGAATATCCTGGAAAACATGAATAAAGCAAAGGTATTTTCACAATGGCTAAAAAGTAAAGCCAAGAAGATGACTGTTTTATTCAAAATGAAAAAAGTCACTGTGTAAAGAAGGTTCTGGTGACAGTTAAATAAAATTGGTTCCAGTTCTTTATGAATCCTCTCTTGGGGGGAGGGCAGAGAAGATGAAATAAGTAACGGCATTAAACACAAGAAGGTGACTCAAGTCAGTAGAGCATGTGACTCTCAATCACAGGGTTGTAGGCTCAAGATCCATATTGGGTATACAGATTACTTGAAAAACTAGGCTTAAAAAAAAAGGGAAAGGTTAGTTTTTGCCTGAGGTGGTTAGTTACCATTTGATACTCATACTAAAAGTCCACTGAGAGGAAAAGAAAATGTATTATCCTAGATAATGTACATATAAATGGCCTACAAATTAAGAAAGACAGCAAGAAAGGCAAATTCTTGAATATGTAAGAGGAGAACAAAGCTTTACTCTAAAAGGCACTCATAGTTATTCTGGGAGAGGAAATGGAGCAAGAGGAACCTACCCATCATTAGAAGCTACCACATGTAAAGTTTATGAAAGTGCTTGTAACATAGTAAATGCTAGATCAGTGTTGCCATTTTTGTCATTCTTAGTGATGTGGCTTCCAGTACCTTACATTTCAAGGCCTCCTGACAGATAAGACTATGACAACTAGGGACAAAAATGTCAGCTGAAAGAGACCTACTTATAGTAGGTCCCTGATACCTGGTACATTTTTAGAATTTTGGTAAAACAAAACAGTAGACTGCAAATCTGATGCCGGAGGAAATCTGAGGAAAATACCAGGGAAAGTCGCCTATTATTAGCACCAGTTTTCTATGACAAAGTCTTCTTCCAAGAACAAGGTAAAGTCTTTCTTTGGCTCAGTTTCCCCATAAAGAGGTCTTTCTCAGTCTAAATCACCTGCTGAAAGGTTTTCCTACCACAATGAAGTTGTAGTAAGTACCAGAATCCCTTTGGTAGACATTGTAAATTTCTTGCATCTTAAGTGATGCTGGGGAAAAATTGGGGTTCACGCTAGAATTCTACCTCAGAAAAACACAAGGAAAGCTTTGCACCATGCAATGACCAAGTACCCTGTCCCCATTAGTGTAGAGTGTAGTTTATAAAGAACTGACATTCTCTTTGTACTGCTTTTGGAGATCATATTTAACTTGCATTTCACAAGGGTTCTTAGTCTAGGCCTTTAAGTCCCTTGAAGTTATAGTTGTGGAATCTGATACAGAGAGTAGGATCTTGACTCAATTAGAACTTTTATGAGCTAAATGTTGTACAGGAACTTGAAAATTTGAATTTTTAAAAAAAGATTTTATTTATTTATTTGAGAGAGACAGAGTGAGGGAGCATGAGAGGGGAGGTCAGAAGGAAAAGCAGACTCCCCATGGAGCTGGGAGCCTGATGTGGGACTCGATCCCAGGACTCCAGGATCATGACCTGAGCGGAAGGCAGAGGCTTAACCCACTGAGCCACCCAGGCACCCCGAAAATTTGAATTAAAAAAAAAACTTCAAAAAGATGAGTGGTCCACAAAAATTAGAGAAAACTTACCACAATAGTGAACACTTGATCTTTGCTATGTAGTGTTTTTGGGGATTCAAAGGGTAAAATATGGGAAATTCCCAGTTGTAAATCAAACTAAATATTTATCTGGAAGGTAAAAGACTTTGATTTGGCTGTGTGAAGATCATGGCCATACAAAGCAGCCTGTGGTTTTTAAATACCCTAAAAGTCTGCAGTTCTTAACTATACAGACAGGAGCTGGATTAAGGAGGGGCAGAGAAAAAATGTGTTACCAATAAATCCTCTGTTCTGTAAATGCATTACTTGCTGCCTGCTTTCGTTTACTGTGGAATGTAGGCCAGGGTAATGTGGATTCCTGCTGCTGCAATTGGCACTTTTTAACCATGAAGTGATGATTTAATAAACTGTCACTGCAGACTTTCTAAAGCAGGTGAAATCAGTGGAAAGGAAAGAAAGAGAAATATCACAGGAAAGGGATATGAATCATCCTCTTACTCGGTCAACAGCAGCTCCAAGAAATGAAACTTTTTTGCTTTTTCCCTGTATGGCATTCCTCCAGATATTAAATTGAACAAAAGCATGATTCCTAAAATCTTAATCTTCCATGTGGGGAGAAAGTTTGTGTATTAATAATGACAATTTATATGAGAAGGTAGTTTTGATTTCCTTATAAGAATATTTTTATAATAACTATGGGTAATTAATATATAATACTGGTATTGTATATCTTTAGACTCAATTATATTAGCCAACTTACCCAATTATATTACTCTCTTTTTTTAATAAAGTGCACCAACCCAAAGAAAAATTTAACTAAGACATTTATGAATGGAAATGTCTAATCTGGACAAATGTAAATGAATGAACATGAATGTTTTGCTAAAATAGATGAGAGAAATTAGTCTGTTATTCTCTGATAAGGATGGTGTAATATGAAGTTCTCTTTTTAAAAATATTTTATTTACTTATTTGAGAGAGAAATAGTGAGAGAACAAGCTGGGGAGAGGGGCAGAGAGAAAGGAAGAAGCAGAATCCCTCTTGAACAGGAAGCCTAACATGGGGCTCAATCCCAGGACCCTGGGATCAGGACCTGGGCTGAAGGCAGACACTTAACTGACTGAGCCACTCAGGCCCCCTGGAATATGTTTTCAATGAGATTTACTTCCATAATTAGCTACAAAGAGACTGATGGTCTTGGAAATGTAATACACATGGACTATACACCATTTTTATCTCTGAATTCTCTGGTCTTTATTTTAACCTTGTACCTTAGGTCCCGTCTAGCAGGAAGCATGTCTCCATCTGTGTGGAGACCACTCTCTGCACTTTACCTGTGCCATTGGGCCACCCCTTCTTCCAGAGCCTTAACCTTCCATTATTTTTATTATCTTATATGTTTCTCCATTAGTCTGTATTTCCACTTACCTACCTCTCTTTGACTATAAAACAGCCCAAATGCTCCAACATCCTAAAAATAATAATCATTTCCTTGATACGCCTTCCCCTTCAAACCACCCTTCCCTTGCTCTCATTCCTGTAATCAAAAAACTTAATCTGCCTTTGCTTCTGGTCTCTCAATTGTATCTTCATCTGCTGTGGTCTGGCTTCCTCTTCACTGACCTCCTGCAACAGTAGGTCCACAGTGCTTTATCCATAGCTCTCAAGTCCAAAGGCTCCAAAAACTTAGGCTTTTTCTTCACTAATTAGGTTGCAAAACCTGAGTAGACCTGACTAAGGCTAATAACACTTTTTATTCATCTGGTGTGGTACAACTATTCACACCTCCTACTGAAGACATAGTAATATATTTGGTGTATGTTCTGTTTTGCCTTTCTAAAACCTAAAAACTGCTGGATTTTAATAGGCCCACAGGTTTTGGATATGGGTTTCTGGATCTGCACTCTCAAGTCCAGCAGCAACTCTGATTCCTTTCAAACTGTCATTGTGGACCACGCTTCCCTGCCTTACCTCCGGAAGCCCTTCTTCCTGATACTCTACTCTATTTCTGGTAGCAACTTCTACTGGCTTCTCATCCCCTATCCATTTCCTAAATATAACTGTGTCCCCCAAGTCTTTGATCTCTAACTTCTCAGTCTATAGTTTCTTTTGGGTGACATCATTCACACACAAAATTTAATAACCTGCTTGATGTAGACAAGTGATTCCCACACCTATACCCCATATTTTCAGTTTAGAAATCTCTAAATACATTTTGACCACCAGTTAGACATCCCCACTTGGAAGTCCTACTGGCCCTCCAAACCCAGTATGCACAAACACAAGTGCTTATTCACCACTGTGTTCTCTGCTTTGTTAGTGGCATTGCTACCTACTACTTGCCCAAGCTAGAAGCAACATTATCATCCTCCTCTCCATAGCAAGAGTCATTGCCTACATCCTAGTGATTCTATTTCCAAAGGCATTTCAGCATTCTTTCCTCATTTCCTAACAGTGAAAATGCTTAAGTGTCCCTGCGAACTGAAATTTACCAGAAAGTAGTCACATAGAACATTTGTGAGGATTGCATAACTTGCCGAAATCTGTCTGGTTCACTTCCAATGACTGAGGTGTATCCAGATACCTATGGGCCATAAGAGTCACCACGAAGCCAAGAGAGCCCTTTGTTTAGAAATAGATCTACAAAGAAAGCACAGCTCTGTTGAGCCAGGTATCAGGGTAAGACCTTTGCTCTGAATTTGAAATCATTCCCGAGGCAGATCTGAAGAAAAGCCAGTTGTGTGTTGGTTCTGGACACAGCATGTGGGCTCAATTTGTCCAGATTCCTCATTAAATGGTATAGAAAGAATTCAACTGAGTGGCTGCAAGACATTTTTTAAAAGCCTAAGTGGGTAAGACTTGTGCTATATCTAGGAACCTATAGAATGGAAGAGCTGTGTGGCCAGTCCCAGACTGACTTAATGGATACAGATAGAAAAATTCAAGTTTGTTACTTCTGATACTTCTTAGAATAAATTTCGAGATAAACCTTGTGATAAAACATAACTGTCTTGATTTCAGCATTACATTTGACATTTTTAGACTTTTACAGAGCATCTATTTCTCTAGGATACCAATACATATTAAACACATATTACACATATTAAACCTATGTGTAAGTTCTCCTCTGCTTTCTGATATAGAACCTATAGGAGCTGGTAAACAAGGTCTTGGGTTCATTAGGAGGCAAACCTGCATATAGATATGACCAGAAACTGAACCCAAGAGAACCTACCTAGTCTGTTTGAACACTCGTGAGAAAACCAAAGATTATTCGTATAGGCACCACACCCCTGGAGCAGCAGGAGAGCCCCTGATGAATAAATGGTGAGATGAGCACCAGGTTTAGAGATGGTACCCTAAATGAACATGTGGAACTGGAGGGTCAACAGAATAAGCCCAATGGAGGCACCAGGGTGTAGTTTGTGCCATTGTTCTAGTGCTCAAACTTAAGGTTCAAATTTCTGTGAAAAAATAAGGTGAAATTAAGACAAATATTGGATATTTAAAAAGAAAAAAAATTTAACAATTAGAGTTTAGTATGCAATATGGTTTAAGGATATTAAGTCACATTAGGACCAACAGTATTACTCTAACAAAAGGGAAAACACACAAAATCACTCAAACCTACTGTGGTTATCATCAGTGACTCAATTTCTGGGACATTTTTTTTCCCTGCAAATGAAAATGAGAAGTTGACCTTTTGCAAGTGGGAAGATCAACTTTTTTTCTTGTTGGTGTTTATAATACTGGCTGTTGCATTTAATGATGCAAATTGACATTCTAGACTTCAGAGCAAAGGAGCCTCTCTCTGGCCTACTGCCAACTGCAACAACAAGACTATCCCACAATAGCAGTAGTACCCCCGCTTACAATTCTGGAAAACATTTACCGCAAGTCAAGTGAATTCAGGCTTGCTTCCAAAATGCCATCATTTCCTGCTACAGCTTAGAAATCCTTTGGTTCTAGGAATGTTCTATAGGTTTCTAGGAGCATGTAGAAATTTAAAATTGGACCATTAAAAAGAAAGAAAAAATTATAGCCTTTTCCAGATACCTTAGGTAAAAATTAGCTTTTTTTTTGGTGAGAGCACTATTCCTCTTACAGTGGCTTCCTAAAGTCACTGAGGATCTAGAACATTGGGGGCAAGACTCAGGAAATATCTGGGTCCTTGTAGTTACCACAACAACTACTCCTACCAATATAAAATTATTCTCCCCATAAATGGACAAAAGGCCTTCTCAGATGATAGGCAAGAGACTGATTTGTAGCTAAATAAATCTTTTTCGTATGTGAAATTTCTTATTTCTCAACCTAAGTTGTTGCTACATGAACTGGTAAAGTAGAAATTGACCGAGAAAACCCCTCAGTGCTGGGTAGTATAAAATTACGGAATCAAAGATAACGGGTAAACACCATTTCCTCTGTTTGCAAAAATTTTTATCATTTTTTATGGAAAAAACCCTGAAATTCTTTATTTTACCTTATTTTGGTGAACCATTTGAATATAGTCTAGTTAACATTGGTAGTTTTTTTTTTTTTCTTTTGAGAAGTCAGAAAATATGAGAACTTTAGTTCTAAAGGAAATGTCTACCCTTGGCATAATTCTCTGACATTTGATTGAATCAGTAGCTTATTATACAAGTAAATAGATAACCTATGGAAACTTTGAGATGGTCATATCATGGATGATTCAGCATGGTGTCAGAACATGAGTGAAATATTGCCCTTACACCTATCAGCTCTCAGGTGTCATTGCAGCAGAGTGTGACAGGAGAATGAATTTGGCTTAAACATGAAATAAATTATTTACCAGGCAGAGTATATGATACTTCTGGACTTGGTAATGCTTTTGGCTTTGAAGTAATAGGCTGGGACACCTCATGAGCTGAAAGAGAGAACTTAGATCATGAGTCATTTTGTTTCAGCATCTCCCAGTCCTGACTTAAAAAGAAAAGTACTGAAATGGGAACTAGATAGAAAAATAAACTTTAATCTCTGAACATTTTTCAGAATTCTAGATGCTTTTAAAAAAAATGATGTCTGAGAAACCACAAAATATGACTAAGCATAAGGGTAAGACGGAGGATTTTTTTTTTTTGAAATCTTTTCAGAAGAGATAATTATTTTTTTTTTGAAGCAATAACAAATTAATGCAGATGTGTTCTTCCTCTCTGGATGTTTGCTTGACTCCTCAAACCCAGTCTCATGTCTTTCTATGAAGATGAGTTTAGTCAAGTCAGAGTAGAAGGCAATGAAGCATGCATGAAACAAGCTTAAAGTCAGCTCAGCAACAGCAGAAAGGGAAGCAGGAGGGGCCAGAGTGGGTAGGCTTACATTCTACACTCCCTAAAATTCTTAGGCCCCACATAAATCCTTAAATGAGCAAGTTCATAAACTGAAATGGTCTTCCCACAATTGTTTCTTTGGAGTAATGAGTTGTTAATGTAACAGATACCAGAAAAAAAAAGTCTAATTTATTTATAGCTCATTTTACAATTTCAAAAGTGGTTTTAGAAGAACTGTGCTCTTTGATCCTTACCGTAATGATGGAAGGAAGGAATTATGAGCTCCACTTTAATGGTTTGGGTTAGTGACAGTCTGCCTGAGGTTACACAGTAATTAAGTATAGAGATGAGACTGGAACTAAGTGCTAAGTTCTAGACATGAGCACTAGTTCCAAAGAGTTGGGATTTCTGGATCCCAGCAACGAGGTCACATTTTAACTTTTTTCTTATCTTTTAGGTGAATAAACCTGTCCTAACCCAAAGGGTGGCTGGGAGAATTAAATATGCAATGTCAAAATGGTGTGAAAACTATAGGACTATAATAAAATTTTTTTCCACTTCTAGAAGACTTTTATAAATTTGACACTGATTTTTACAAGTTTGACAAATTTGACATCTGAGTATATTTTGACATTGTTTGCCCATATTGCTCATATTGTTTGCCCCACACAAACTCAGAGTTTTGATGGTTATAAGATTTCTAGGTATAAAATTAATTGGGTTGGTGATTATTACCTATGAACATAGGAATCTAAAAATCAAGCTTTTATTCAATGACAAAATACTCTTGATTGATTTGTACCAAACTTTTTATTCCACTTTGACCTTAAATGCCAAATACAGATTTAAATCTTGCCATCTAAGCATAAACAGGAAGAAGGGTGGTATGCCCGATTGTGAAATATCATTCTGAGAAAAGTAGTGGATGGACACACTGTGTTGCACTTGAAGTTGTATTCACTACTGTCATGGATCCCTCTAAAGTAAAATAATAATAAATTGCATTTGGTATTATATGATGCACAGGACATTCTCCCACCCAAATGGCCTTTTGAAATTACAAGAGCTAGCCAAGATAAGGGAGAAGGTACTAAGATTTGAATATTTGTACAAAACATCCTTAAAAGACTATAAAGACCTTCTGTATTGCTAGGATAAATTGAATAAGCTCATTCCCCTAGGCAAGGGGATTCCTAATTTCACCCACTTTTAAGAGGAATAATTAGAATTCATTGTCTTTTTCATGATTGATTTTCCAAATCTTTCTCTTGTAAGTAGCACTGACAAAGCCAAAAGTTTGTGAGTTGCAGCTACTTTCTGTGGGAGATACTGATGGGCTGAGAGGTGCTTCAACTGGGACAGAATCAGAGGCTCTCTTGTTAGAGGCAGGCAGCCACACCAAATTTCAGAGTGAAAGAGTGAATGCCTTGAGCACGTGAATCTATCCATTCTGGTTACATAACTTGTTGAGCAAAGTTAACCAAAGTCTAAATCAAAATTAAACAAATTTGAACTTTAGAATATACTATAATAATAGGAAATTAAAAATCCCAATTTATAAGTATTTTTCTAAGTACAGAATATACAGCTGAAAAAGAAAATGAAGAATGTCTTGTTACCTCATATGTCCTTTACTTTTAAAAATTCCACTAACCAGGAATTTATATTTCCAATGTCTTAATTCTTACCACTTCTTACTTTTCATTTCTAATTTTCCAACATTCAACAAGTTTTCATGCTTGCTTTCTTCTCTTGATTTCTCCTTCTCTGCTACTTCTTTTTATGCCTTACATTTAAATAAAATCTGGGAGATTTTATCTGTTGTATTTTTAAAATCAGATTTAATTTTCTGTCAATTTAATATACTTGCTTTCCTGTTTTTATTCCTATTCTATTCATTAATCATTACTTACTCTCTAATCACCGTTTTTCAAACTATTTTCTTATGGATTAATGTTTCAAGTGTATTTACTGTTATTTTAACTTTCTTATTCTTCCAGGAGATATTTGCCTTGGTACCTTTTATACACTATGTATCATACCTATATTATTTTCATAGCAAAGCTTTAGTAATTAAACACATTTAAAAATATGTTAAAACAGATTTAAAATCATTAGCTAGATGTAGAACATAGAAAAGTCTTTTAAGTAATTTTCCTTTAAAGAAAAAAGTGACAGACAAAATTTCTCTCAGAATCAGATATTAAAGATTATGCCCAAATCTACAGTTTTTTCTTTCAGTAGGAATACTGAGATATGATTAAAGGATTAGGGGTAGGAATTCAGAACTGTTACCTTGCTTGAGCATAATTTTGATGTTGCTACCATTTTTCTTTTCCCAGACTGTAAGTGGTAGGGAAAATTCCTTTTCTTCCAAACTGGGGAGGTATACCCCTAATACTTTTTGGAAGCAGACCACGTATAAATGATATTTATAAATTTATGTAATAGGGCTAGCCTGTAAATTCCTTGACTTTGGAAAGATACAATTTTGTCTCACATCCCCAGTGTCTGGCACATAGTCAGCATGCAATAAATATTTGTTGAGTGACTACCTGATGAGATGAATTAATTGCTTAAACATTGAGGGGTGATATTATTTGAAATTAGAGAAAAGAGATCAATGACAACAAACAAGGCATGACCAAGCACATGCGTGGAGTAGGTACCAATGCTAGAAATGTTTGGAAGAATTGAATGCATCATACTTATTAACAAATGGACTGCAGAGGCTGGATAAGGAAGAGGAGTAAAAATTAGATATAAAATAACAAGAACCTGCCAGAGATGTAAATGACAAATTGAAAAGAGGAAAAGATGATGAACTTGTTTTGAGGTATGTCAAGATTACAGTAGCCCCCAGTAGAGGTTCTCCAAGGCAGCTGAAGAAACTGGATAAGATCTTGGTTAAGAAGTTAGGGTTAGATTGATCATTGAAATAAGAGGCTCTTAGAAAAAATGCAAAATAGTTTATAATGACTCTTGTTTGGATCCTTACCAAAATTTTACAGCAAAAGCACCAAAGCAATATTATATAAACATTGTATTATAGGAGAGAATATATAGACATATAAAACAAATCTTCATGACATACTACTAAATAAAATCTACTGAAAGTTAAAAAAAAAAAGTGATTGGCAGGAGGAGGCACATTCAAAGACCATGGAAGGGACAGGTGTTCTCAAGCTCAGAGAAGCAATGGAATAGGCAGTCTACTCTTTTAAGAAATTCCATTCTTCTCCAGCTCCTTCTTCAAATATGTAACTATAGGGAAGCTTTCTGGAATAAGTTATTCCAATAACATACTTAATGAAGTTCAAAAATAAACAAAATTATTTTTTAGGTTTTAAAGGAAGATTCATTTTACAAGAGTTAAGAACTCTTGTAAACCATAATTCAACAGAATAATTCCACTAATATCAAACTCTTCAGGTCAGAATCTAAAATATGTATTTACCTGGGTGTGTTTGTGGGATTCTTGGATGTGGAGATGTTTTTGGTTTGGGAGGAGCACGCGGTGCTTGCTTGGGAGCTTAAAGAAAGAATATAGGTTTAGAAGTCTTGAGTGCTTCAAGAATCTAGAAAGGCATCTAAGCCTCTAGGATCTCAAAGATGAAGACCTAGACACACAGCAATTAATGCAATTAAAGCTCCCAAAGAACCACAAAATACAGGAAGATAAATATATTATTATAATGGAAAGCAAAACAGTAAAGTACATTATATGACGTCCAAGATACTGAGCTGGCAAATGAAACTGTTGGAATTTCAGAAATATCTACTTCAAATGCCTTTCAATAGGTTAAAAATAAATTTCATGGTAACAGGAATTCATCTTTATTACAAGTTGGTACCATTTTACCAGAATAGCCCAGTATAATATTTTAAGTGCAGATAAATATAATTTCTTCTAAAAACAAAGATAGTGAGTTATATTCCAAATACAACTAGAAAACAAATGCATTTTAATAGCAGTGATAATGGAAAAATCTCATTTAACAAAACACAGTTCTCATTGGTCATGCTGGGGAAGAAAAACTGAACAGAAATGAAAGGATACATTCCAGAAAAAGTTATTCCTTTCTTGGACAATTCCTAAAGTAGTTCTAGGATATTCACTATAACAACCAATTATATCTTTATCAAGAAAACTTGAAGTATACTCTGCGGGAGGAAATGAATAATCAAACATGGGGTTGTAGTTTGTGGAAACACCTCATTTGGATTGTCTCAAGCGTGATTAATATAAACAGCTTAGGAGAAACAAAATGTTTTTTCAAGGTCACCAAGTCTCAGGCACCTTAAAGAAAGCTTGCTGAAAATAAGAGTTTTTAGATACTAGAAATTTCTAAAAAGTCTGCATGCGGTGGTTTCCATGAAATCTTCAGTGGCATTGCCTGTGGAGAAATGAATACCAAGTTATGCAGGAGATTGTACGGGTCTAGGAGCCTGAAGATTTAGAGCTCCCTTTGCTAAACACTCAGGACTCTTATGGAGCACTGGGTGTGATGCCAAAACAATGAACACTGTTATGCTGTAAATAAACAAAAATAAATAAATAAATTAAAAAAAAAAAAAAGAGCTCTTCCAGTCTTGAAATTCTGATTCTAGAGTTTCTTTCAATCTTTGATTTTCTTCAGTCTCAACTTCCTTGCTGAGGTTACCGATCGGCTCTTTGCTTCTCCCAGGGTATGAGGTAGGTATCACTAAGAGTACTCCCAATTAAACATTTCAATTGTATCCATTAATACAGCTATTTAAGAAACTTTGGAAAAGGTGGAGGTAACTGGTACAGATGTAGTTAATGCAGTTAGTGTGAAATTTCAATAAAAATTAAAACTGTAAAGTTTAATAGGCAAAATTTAATAAGATATTTTAAAGGAAAATGTATAAAATTAAGATTAATATCTCCTTTGGAAATAGACCCATGTGAAAGAGTTTAATGATAATCAAAACACAAGTTTGGGCTTATTTTCAATAAACTATCAGTCCAAGAAAGCC